>NW_014589692.1:0-1487 GCF_000485595.1 Priapulus caudatus | reverse complement strand
TGGATAGATGTCACTCACACATTCCTTAGACAACGTTGAATATTAATAAGCCTCAAGTCTCCTTAACCTCAAAGCTCCTTAACCACGCGCACACAAAAAACCCACAGGAAACTAACTATATTAGGCGACAGGTGGCGCTAGCGTGCACACCCGCCGTTGTCAGCTATACATATATGTACAAAATAACGTGTGAAACCATAGAAATGATATAGAGAGACGCACCGACGTACGAGTGTATCTATATTACTTCTATGTGTGAAACATCTCCAGCACGACGCTAGCCGCCTGAAAGCAAAAAATCAGCGAAATCACGCCCACACACCATTGCCTATAGGGCATAACACTATTAACAGCTATTAATGACTATTACAGCTTGTATAACGTTATAATTGAAATAAACAACAAATTTTAGCGGATGGGCAAGGATGCACAAGCTAACGCGCCAGCAAATAATTAATGGCCCATCCGGTTCTATACCGCTTACGGAAAGTTTACGCATTTTCTCGCAGGAATAAATTTCGCTACAATAACATTTGCACCTCCTATGTCTTCCTATTCTCTCCCCCTTACTCCCTTCCTTCTTTTCCCTCTCCCCTCCTCCCCTTCCCTCTTCTGCTCTCTCCTCCTTGCTGGTGGCGCCGCATGCTGGTGGTGCCCCCTGCTGAGGTAATGAATCACACACGCACGCACGCACGCACGCACACACGCACGCACGCACGCACGCACGCACGCACGCACGCACGCACGCACACACGTACGCACGCACACCCCGTAGTGCACTGCTACTTTTCGTACACAAATAGAAACGAAAATCCGACAAGAGAAAAATTTATACATCCTTGCAGGAGTTTGGCTGCGTAGTTAGTTAATACGCACGCACGCACGCACGCACGCACGCACGCACACACCGCAAAAAAACGCTTTCGCATCTCTAACCTAAATGGTGCCAAGCGATGTTCACCAATAAAACTTGCTAATAGGTGGCGCCGGTAGCGAGTCACGCCCGCGCACTCTACAGGTAAGTCTGTTTAACTTTCGCGCAATAAACAATCAATACAAGCAGGGGGGAAATCGCGATCGAAAAACATCATTCCACATTTTTACTCGCACCCCACATCTGACCGTTCATTGCTTTTATTTCTCGCACACAGATGGCGGCACCGTAGTCGCTGCCACGTCGACGTCTACTGGCTGACTGTAATCGCTCTACGAACGCGCTGACAGGTGCCGCTACTGACAGTTCGTCGCCGCGCGAAAGCTGCCACCAGGTGGCACCACGATCTCAATGCCTAACATAACATCGCTATCCACACCGCACCACCAACACCGCGGCGGCGCCCCCTGGTGGTCCTCCAAGCAATCATCATGCCTACACCGCGGCGGCGCCCCCTGGTGGTCCTTCAAGCGATCATCACGCCTACACCGCATTGGCGCCCCCTGACAGTTGTTGAGCCAACACTTCAGTGGCGCCCCCTGGCAGTCCTTTC
>NW_014589691.1:0-1487 GCF_000485595.1 Priapulus caudatus | reverse complement strand
TATATATATATATATATATATATATATATATATATCCGAATTTCCTGTTATTGATGATATACAGTGACTAGAGTATTATCGTGTTAATAGACTAGCAGCCAGTGCTGTGATTAGTGTGTCAGTCACGTTATATTCCGGCAATAAGGGCATGAATTGCCATCGCACTGCGTGCCGGATGGAACGTAGATGGGATTTTAACGTGTGTGCGGTTACTATTGCTACTGCTGCTGGTACAGCTGCTACTGCTGCCTACTGCTCTTACTGCTGCTGCTGCTGCTACTGCTCCCTACTGCTCTTACTGCTGCTGCTGCTGCTGCTGCTGCTGCTGCTGCTGCTGCTACTGGTACTGCTGCTACTGCTGCTCTATGCTCTACTCTCTCTACATGCCTGCTCCGTGGCGCTGCTGCGTGACTCGCTGCTGGACGGTACAGGCTGCTACTACTTGCTGCTCTACTGCTCTTACCGCTGCTCGGCTGCTAACTGCTCTGCTGCAGGGCGGCGCTGCTGCTGCATCGTACTGTTGCTGGCTGGCTGGCTGCGCGCTAGAGCTGCTGCTTACTGCTTTACTGCTACTTCGCCGCTACTACGTGCTCGCTTCTCTGCTCTGCTGCTGCTCGCTGTGTTGTTTGTTGACGCTGCTGAGACTGCTGCTTGCTTGCTACTAGCCTACTGCTACCGCTGCTACCCCTGCTGCTTCTGCTGCCTGCTGCTTGCTGTATTTGTTGTTGTTGTTGCTTGTGCTACTACTCGCTGCTGTGCTTCTGCTGCTGCTGTTGTTGTTGTTGTTGGTTGTTGTGTTGTTGCTGCTGCTGCTCCCTACGCTGCTGCTCATCATGCCTGCTAACTAAGCTAACTGTTGCTGGATTGCTGCCTGCTGCTGTTGTTGCGCTGCGCTGCTGCTGTTGTTGCATGTTGCTGCTGCATACTAACTGCTGCTGCTGCGGCTCGGCTGCTGCCTACTAATACTGTTGCTGTTGCTGGCTCGCTGGTTGTTGTTGTGGTCTGCTGGCTGCTGGTTGTTGGTTGTTGTTTGCTGTTTGTCATGTTGCTGTGTTGTGTTTGTTGCTGTTGTGTGCTGTGTGTGCTGGCTGGCTGCGTGCTTCGTACTGGGGCTACTTAATTGTTGGCGTGTTGCTGGCGCCTCGGCTAGTTTTGTTCGTTGTTGTGTTAGGCTGGCTGACTGTGTTTGATTGTTGGCTGTGCTCCCGTACTATCTATTGCTGTCTGGGCCCTGACTTAACTATGCCTCAAACGACTGTGTGCTCTCTGCTGCTGCTGTTGTTGTTTGTGCGTTCACGCTTACTGGACTGCACCTTGGCTACTACAAAGTTGCTGTTTTGCTGGTCTGTTGCTCGCCTACTGCTGCGCTGCTGCTACTGCTGCGTGTGCGCTGCACTGGCTACTACTACTAGCTCCTGCTGCTGCTGCTTACCTACTACTCGAGCTGTCTGCTGTCTGCTGGCGTACCTTGTGGTGCGCTACTCTGC
>NW_014589690.1:0-1488 GCF_000485595.1 Priapulus caudatus | reverse complement strand
TGTGCGTGTGTGTGTGCGTGCGTGTGTGTGTGTGAGTGTGTGTGTGCGGGGAGGGGTAGTGTGTGTGTGTGTGTGTGTGTGTGTGTGTGTGCGTGTGTGTGCGTGTGCATGTGTGTGTGTTTGTGTGTGTGTGGTGTGTGTTAACCCGTCCTCTCCCTCTCTCTCTAGCTAGCGCTCTGTCTCTCGTTCTCCCCCCAGAACGCGAAAACGTAACGACACAACGTGATGGGTCAGCCAAGCCACTGAGGAGGGAGGGAGAGGGGGAAGCAAGTGAGGCAGCTTTAGGAAGAGAGAGGTCAACACGTACGCATGTCGCGTGGATGAGCTTGCAGGCCGTTCACAACGTGCTTGTCTGCTTCAAATACGGCCACGAGTCGCGCGGGGTCACGTTGGGTCACGCGGGGTCACACGGGGTCGTGCAGGGTCGGGTGGGGTCATGCAGGGTCACGTGCGGTCATGCAGGGTCGCATGGGGTCATGCAGGGTCGCATGGGGTCACGTGGAGTCATGCAGGGTCGCGTGGAATCATGCAGGGTCACACGGGGTCACGAGGGGTCATGCAGGGTCGCGTGGGATAATGCAGGGTCACACGAGGTCACGAGGGGTCATGCAAGGTCACGCAGGGTCAACACGTACGCATGTCGTATGGATGCGCTTGCAGGCAGTTCACGACGTGTTTGTCTGCCTCCAACACGGCCATGAGCCACGCGGGGTCACACGAGGTCACACAGGGTCATGCGGGGTCACACGGGGTCACGAGGGGTCATGCAGGGTCAACACGTACGCATGTCGTATGGATGAGCTTGCAGACAGTTCACGACGTGCTTGTCTGCCTCCAACACGGCCACGAGTCGCGCGGTCGCTCGCTCCCAGATGAATATGTGTCCGCAGTCACTTCCGCTCATGACGTAGTCGTTGCCCCAGAAGTTCGCTTCCTTTATCTGCATGTGCAAAGTTAACAAGAAGTTAATTAACGAAATCAATTATTCGTTAAAATGAATATGTGTCCACAGTCGCTTCCGCTCATGACGTAGTCGTTGCCCCAAAAGTTCGCTTCCTTTATCTGCATGTGCAAAGTTAACAAGAAGTTAATTAACGAAATCAATTATTCGTTAAAATGAATATGTGTCCGCAGTCGCTTCCGCTCATGACGTAGTCGTCGCCCCAGACGTTCGCTTCCTTTATCTGCATGTGCGAAGTTAACGAGTAACGGTTAATTAACGAAATCAAGTATTCATTATAGAATAAACTAAAAAATATTTGCTGTCACGTGTTAGTATTTATGATTAAATTATAACTAATCAGGAATAGGTTTAATTACTAGGTGGTACAACATGCCAGATTGTTTGTGCATGTGCGGGCACTACTTCTTTATATAAGGATTTTTTTACAAATTTTTTTTTTGGAAAAATACAGAAGTTTAAAAATAAAAAATTCTCGATCATCGATCGAGGGGTCGCAGCAGGGGTCGCGGCGGGCGTACCATGGT
>NW_014589689.1:0-1490 GCF_000485595.1 Priapulus caudatus | reverse complement strand
TCTCTCTCTCTCTGTGTCTGTCTCGCGCTCTGTGTCTGTCTCGCGCTCTGTCTCGATCTCTTTCTATCTCGTTCTCTCTCTCTCTCTCTCTCTATCTCTCTGTCTGTCTCTCTTTACCTCTGGTTCTTTCTCTATCGTTCTTTCTCTTTCTCTCTTTCTCTCTCTCTCTCTCTCTCTCTCTCTCGATGTCTCTCTTTCTCTCTCGTTCTCTAACTTTCTATGTATCTCTCTCTCTCTCTCTTTCTCTCTCTGTCTCTCCCTTTCCCTGACTCTCTCTGTCTCTCGCACTCTCTCGATCTTTCTTCGCTTCTCTCTTGCTCTCTCGCTCGCTCGTTCTCTCTCTCTCTCTCTCTCTCTCTCTCTTTCTATCGCTTCTTTCTTTCCTGTCTTTCGGGCTCGCGCGAGCTCACTCTTTCTTTTTCTTTTTCGATCAATTCCCCTCTTTCTATCTGCCTTTGACTCTTTTAAAATCGGAGTGACTAATCAAGATGCATAGTCCGTGGGAGCAAGGTAACGACAGCTATAGAAAAACACACACCCTCTCCACCTTCTCTCGAAACTAACTCATAAAGTGCAACTCAGAATGTAAATCAACAAAATCAAGAAACAAAATTGAAACTAACATAAAAACTAAAATACTAATAAATTCTATCGAAACTGAATCATGAATAGCAACACAGTAACAACAAAAACTGACAAATCAGCTCAGGAAAATTCAACTAAGTTTGAAACTAACATGAAAACTAAACTAATAAATTCTCAGCAACTCGCGGACGGGTGGAGGGATGGAGAATGGGAGAGAGAGTGAGGGAGGAGGAGAGATGGAGGGAGACCCGGGAGGGATCGGTGAGAATGGGAGAGGCGTGACCGGAGGAGGAGAGTGGAGGGAGAGATGCCGCTCTGGCATGCTGAGAGATGGAGGGAGAGACAGTGTAGACGGCCAGCGAGAAGAGACGCAGAGGCGAGATTATGACGGGTAGTTCGGAGAGAGCATCGCGAGAGAGAGAGAGAGAGGGAGGAGGAGTGAGGGGAGGGTGAGAAACGGGGATGAGAGAGAGAAGGAGGAGAAGAAGGGAGAGAGGAGGAGGAGAGAAATGCGAGGGAGGAGAAGTTGAGGACTGGGCGAGGAGTGACGAGAAGAGGGGAGGCAAGAAGGATGAGGCGAGATGAGAGAGAAGAGAGAGGGGAGCGGAAGGAAGGAGCAGAGAGAGAGAGAGGAGGAGGAGGAGGAGAGAGAGAGAGGAGGAAGAAGGAGGAAGGGAGGAGAGAGAGAGGGAGGGGGTAGTTATGCAGGAATGGCTGATAAATCATTAGAATGTATATAATTTTGCGGCTTGTCTATATAAACACACGCGCGCACACGTAACGCTGCAACCACACACACTGTGCTAGCCAACCAGCCACTGTGCCAGCCAACCATACAATGCTTGTGTATGCGCGCGTGTGCGCGTGTGTGTGTTTACGTACGTGCGTTCGCGTGTGCTTTGTGT
>NW_014589688.1:0-1490 GCF_000485595.1 Priapulus caudatus | reverse complement strand
TCATACTTGAACATCCCCGCGGTCGCGTGCGCATATCCCGCGGAACTGCGCGTCTAATCCGCGCGCAGCGCTTAGGATCAACAGCAAAGCTGTGCCACGCAATCTTGTATCATGTCTCTCTGGATATATGCTCTGAGCGCGAACGCGGTGATGGGACGGTGCCCTTCATTCGTTTGCCAGTGAGTTTAGCATCTGAACACCTGCCGTCAGGTGAGCGCTGTCGCTCTGCGGCACTTGTTTTACTTTATTATGTCATCGGAAATGAACGTGGCTTCCGGTAATGTGGACATCCCGGCTATGTGCGACCATAGATATATACAAACACATGTATTTGTGTATATCTATGGTGCGACTGCTTATTGCTTAATAAATATCTGCGTAATCGAACAGAATCTTGATGTAATAACAATCGAAAAACTACTCATTGCGGAACAACCTGTCAAGTCGGAAAAACGTTGGAATTATAATTGCTTGTGCTTGGTGTATATCGTTTGTGCAGCCACAACTTTAGGCTTAGGCGGTTATGTTATATCGGGACAAATAAGCGTGTAGTTTGGTCGTCACACGGTCGTAATACGGAGTGATGACAGCGTAGTGTGTGTAATATGTGTGGCCGTGGATACGTGACATCTTGCAGGCATTCTCACTAATGTTGCTCACACATATACTACGCGAGGATGTGCGCTAGACGCGTGGGCGTGCGTGTGTGTGCGTCATGTGCATGACATGCCGCACGAGGCTGAACGGAAGACGAGGGATAGGTGTGTATATCCCGATGCGGGACACTCCCAGGAAAAACGGGTACGTGGCTGCGCTATTTTTGGTCTTTAATTGACATCACCTAGTAATGGAGATCAAGAATGACAGTCAAGAAATCAGTGTGTTTCATGTTATAAATATTTTTTATGTCAAGGAGTGTTATATAAAATTATTATTAACAAAGTTTCTCTGTTTGCCAATGGTAACCTACTCTCAATTTTCGAAGAGGTGATTTCGAAAAAACAAATATTTTCATGTCAGAGCCGTTAATTTTTATAGAAAAAATGCTCTTTCTCGAATATGGATATTCATATATATAATGTACTCGTTTTCCCTGGGAGTGCTGTGCCCCCGGGACACAGACAGAATAACGGAGATAACGAGAGATAGCGAGAGAGTGAGATTGAAGGCGAGAGAGAGAGATTGAAAGAGAGAGCAGGAGCAGAGAGAGAGAGAGAGAGAGAGAGAGAGAGGAGAGAGACGGAGAGGACGAGAGCAGGAGAGAGAGAGAGTAGAGAGAGAGAGAGAGAGAGCAAGAGCAGAGAGAGAAGAACGAGAGAGAGAAGAGAGGAGAGCGAGAGAACGAGATGAGAGAGAGAGAGAGAGAGAGAGAGAGACGAGACGAAGAGAGAGAGAATGAGAGAGCAGAGAGAGAGAGAGAGAGAGAAGAGCAGAGAGAGAGAGATGAGAGAGAAGGAGAGAGAGAGAAGAGAGAAGAGAGAGAGAAGAGC
>NW_014589687.1:0-1493 GCF_000485595.1 Priapulus caudatus | reverse complement strand
GTGGTGGGCATTATTAGCTGCTTTGCTGCGAGTGCCTATAATAATTTCATGTATTGGCATTAAGCAGGGAATTCTTTGGACTCTCTAAACAAGACCAACCGCGCTTGTCAATACGATATCCTCTAGGCGGAGATATCGGCTCCTAACTCCGCGCTCCCATGCCAAACGCCGCCTTCGATCAGCTTCTCGCTGCCCGCATCCTCCTCCACCGCGGCCCTAGAGGCGTTGCTTTCCGTGAGATGTGTCTACGCGGTGTTTACCGGGCATTGTTAATTTTAGTGAATAATGAGTTTTCGGGGTGCCGGGCAGGGTGGAGGTGACTTTCGGGGGGCATGCGCGCCTATGCCCTTATGCTCCGGATGTATCGTTTCCTAGCGACGGCTAGATGGCCCGTCATGATGGAGGCCTGGCAAATGTTTTTGTTTTAATGTAAAGTCTCTACAACGCAGCTAGTAAGAGTACCCAAATTTGGGCATGCTGACATGCAAATTTATCTAAGCCGCTCCGAAGCGGTGACGGAACTCGATATGCCGACTGGCTTAGACGCGTGAAGGATGGCGGACCGAAGTGGATTCGAGGCGGTCGTTTGGCATGTGGGAGGGGAGGGTTTAGGAGCCGACTATCTACGGCTCAGGAGTATCGGTGATTAGACTAAGCGGTTGTCTTGTTTTAGAGAGCAAAAGAATTCTGCTTAATGCAATTACGATGCCGTAAATTATCTATAGACCGCAAGGCAGAGTAGCACATAATGTGTCGTGAAATAGGCAGCTATTTTGCCCGTTTTTCCGGTTGTACAGCTCTAGGTATTGATTAGCATCTTGTGATATATATAGTAGTATCAGGAGTTAAATGATTCAAATTACTGCATTTGATTTAACTTTGTAACAATTTATTATATTGATCAAATTTGATATCATTATCTGCCTTATTAGTAATATATCCAGTAAGTAGTAGTACGAGAGAGAGACGAGCCAGACGAGACGAGAGAGAGAGAGGAGAGAGATAGCATAAATATCAATAAATAAACTATATTATATATATAGATATCTACGTATATACTACCGGACGGCGACCGTCGGATGTGGCGTGGGCGAGCTTAGGAGAGATGAGAGAGAGAGAGTAGAGAGAGGGGTGATGAGAGAGAGAGAGGAGAGAGAGAGTAAGAGTCGTGGGGTAATATACATGGAAGATTGGGGAGCGGGGCGAAACTCGGTCAAATGTTCTTCAATCCATACGACAGAATACATGCCGCGTAACGAACGAGCGAGAAAGCGAGAAGCGGGTGGGAGGAGCACGGGCGAGCGAGTTGGGAGAGAGCGAGAAAGAGGAAGCCAAAGGATGACCGAAAGAGAAACAGAGAGGTAGTCGTAGGAAGATTAAGCTAATGGAAGACCCCAGCTAGAGAGGGGGCGGCAGACCGGTAGGCCGGTAAGCGCTCCGGTGTGCCAAGGTTCAAGGGGAACTGGTAGCAGCTAGCATGCACAAGCGGTTGC
>NW_014589686.1:0-1494 GCF_000485595.1 Priapulus caudatus | reverse complement strand
ACACACACACACACACACACACACACACACACACACACAACACACACACACACACACACACACACACACACACACACACACACACACACACACACACACACACACACACCCCCCCACCCACACACACACCGAGGGAGGTGTGCTCTCACTTAACCGTACGCCTCGCATAGAAATTCCGACGCGAGTAATTGCGTATTAGCGGTCTCGTGCGTTATTAAATATTATTAGATATACTCCGGGTATTCAGCGGGGCCAATGTCGTCAAGGCAGGCGTGCTGATTGCTGCTAAGCCGTGCGGGAATGAACGCTGTTCGATGCTTGCGAGGCGAAGCGGTGGTGTGTGTGTGTGTGTGTGTGTGTGTATGCGTGCGTATGTGTGCGTGTGTGTGTGTGCGTGCGTGTGTGTGTGCGGGTGCGTGTGCGTGTGCGTGCGTGCGTGTGAGTGTGTGTGCGCGCGCGCGTGTGTGTGTGTGTGGGTGTGTGCGTGCGTGTGTGTGTGTGTGTATGTGTGCGTATGTGTGCTTGTAGAACATGTCGTCGTGTCGCACAATAAGTATACAAATATCGTGGAATATACGTATAATTATGACACATACTTGTTATTTTTATTCACAAAGAATATGATCTATCGTTTCCGGTGTGTTTTCTTTCATCATTTACACACAACACCGCGCGCAGCAACTTAACACACTCACTCACTCACTACACACACACACAGCGAGCACACACACACACAACACACACCACAACACAAACAGGCGACACACACAACCCACACCACACACACATCACACACGCAACAACACACACACACACACACACACGACGCGGCACACGCGACAGCACCACAACCCACCACCCACGCGCGCGCACCACACACACGGCCACGCACACGCACACCGCACGCACACGCGACACGACACACAGGGCAACGGGGGGGGGGCGTACGCACACGCCACACATCACACGCACCACGCACAAAGCGACGCACAACGCACGACAGCACACGCACACGGCACCACACACACACGCCACAACACACACACGCACACACACGCACACACACCACCCACACACAGACAACACATAACACACACACACACACACACACAACACACACACATCACACGCGCGCGCGCGCGGCGACACGCGCACCACAGCGCCACGAGATCGGACAGGGCACGACGATACACACACACAGCACGCGGGCGCACCGCCACGACAGCCCAACATCACCACACACGCGCGCACGCGCACAAGCATCACAACGCGACGAACGACACGCACACACGCACACGCACACACACACACGCGCGCACACACTCGCATGCACACGCGCACACGCCGCACATTAGCACACGCGCACACACGCACGCACAGCGCCACACACACACGCGACACACACAGCGGCGGGACACGACACACGCCACAACGGCGCACACACGGCACGCACGACGCACAGCACACGACGCCACACACACACGCACACCACAC
>NW_014589685.1:0-1495 GCF_000485595.1 Priapulus caudatus | reverse complement strand
GTGTGTGTAGTGTATGTGTGTGTGTGTGTGTGTGTGTGTCGTGTGTGTGTGTGTGTGTGTGTGTGTGTGGGTGTGACACATACTGTTATTAATTGTAAGCCACTATCGCACTGATGGGTCCCATCAGCGGTCCGCCTGTCTTTATCGGATTTCCTCCTAGGTGTCTAAAACTAGGTGCCTACCATTCCATAGTAGAAGCAATCTCACTCTCTCCCTTCCTCTGTCTCTCTCTCCATCTCTCTCTCTATCTCTCTCTCTCTCTCTCTCTTCTCTCTCTCTCTTCTCTCTCTCTCTCTCTCTCTCTCTCTCTCTCTCTCTCGTTCACTCCCTCTCTCTTTCTCTCATCCCTTCTCTCTCTCTCTCATCTCTCTGCCTCATCCCTCTCTTCTCTCTGCCTTCTCTCTCTCTCTCTCTCTCTCTCTATCTCTCCTCTTATCATATTCTTCTATTCTTTCTCTCCATTCTTTCGCTCTCCTCTTATCTGTCGTACTTACTCTCTCCCTCATATCTTTCTCTTCTCTCCCTCTCCCTCTCTATCTCTCTCTCTCCCTTCCCTCTCCCTCTCTCCCTATCTCCCCCCTCCAACGCGCCTCCCCGCCTCGCTCGTTCCGTCCCCCTCTCTCTCCCTCCATTCCTCTCCCTCTCCGCCACCCCTCTCCCTCTCTCACTCCCTTCTATCTCTCCCTCTCCCCTCTCTCCCTCTCCCTCTCCCTCCCTCTCCTCCCTCCCCCGCCCCAGACCCCCCTTCCACCCCCGCCCTCTCTCTCTCTCTCTCTCTCCCCTACTTTTCTCTTCCTCCCTCTCCCTCTCTCTCTCACTCCCTCTCTATCTCTCACTCTCCCTCTTCCTCCCTTTCCCTCTCCTCCCTCTCCCTTCCCTCCCCTTCTCTCTTTCTCCCTCATTCTCCCCTCTCTCTCCCTTTCCCTCTCCTTCTCTTCCTTCCTCGTCCCCTGGCTCTCTCTCCTCTTTCCTTCCCTCCCCCTCCCGTTCTCCCCCTCTCCCCCAGCTCTTCTCTCTCTCTTCCCTCCTTACTCCCCCTCTTCTCTCTCTCTCTCTTTCTAATTCCCTCTCCCCTTCTCTCTCACTCCCCTCCCCCACCCCTTACCCTCTCTCCATCTCCCCCTTCCCCCTCAGTTGTACATGCTGCGAGATGGCTACGGTCCCATCTTCATTACGGTATTCTGCCATCTTCCGGTTGGTGACACGCTGCGATGTGTTAGCCTCAATTGTACACCCCACCCCCAAAACATTGACACACGATTACGAAGAGTAGTACGGCGCGGCGCGGCGGCAGCTGGCAACGGCACCAGCAGTAGCCAGCGCACCAGCAATGTAGTAGCAAGCAGCAACCCAGCAAACAGCAGTAGCAGCCAGTATCGCGAATAGCAGTAAGGCAGCAGTAGTGACAGTGCACGCAGTGTGTTAGTAGTAGTAGGGGCCAGCAGCAGTAGGAGCAGCAGGCAGCAGCCAGCAGCAGCAGCCAGCAGCAGCAATC
>NW_014589684.1:0-1495 GCF_000485595.1 Priapulus caudatus | reverse complement strand
CGTGCGTGTGTGTGTGTGTGTGTGTGTGTGCGTGTGTGTGTGTGTGTGTGTGAGTGTATATATATCAAGAGTACATAATAGGAGACATTAATAAATAATTACAATTAGGAGACAATAATAATAGAGTACATAATCTCCTATTATGTACTCTTGATATATATAATTTTATATATATATACATATTACATTACGAATGCTCAAAAAGCTTTGGCATACAAACGATTAGCCAACTTGCAATCGACCCACTATTGCTTTTATCAGGGGTTGTTAATGACAAATTTGTCCATTTGACTGTAAACACGTATTATAGCCGTATATTCATATTTTGTGCATCACGGGCGCGAAAAGTTTGATCCGAAAAACGGCTCGCGACCTGGTGGTAATACACTAGTACGCTAGTAATATACTAATACGCTAGCAATGTCGAGGGCGGTACCATCCACGAGAGGGAGAGGAAGGGGATTAAGGGAAGGCCGACGAAAAAGGAAGTATCAAATAAAAACAATTGAATGGGTACATAGTGGGAGGCAGAGAGAAAGAGGGAGTGATAAAAACAGGAGGGAAAGACTGGCAGAGTTGAACGCGCACGCACAATCACACTCACATACACTGATACAGACAATACGCACATACACAGACGAATACGCATACACGCACGCACGCACGCACGCACGCACGAATTGCAGGGCCAAAATTCCTTTCTTCCCCTTCCTCTCTCGCTCATCTTCTCCATCGCACTCTCTTTTGTTTATTCGTCGCTTCAGCACTTTCCGGTTTTTCTTACTAACGTCTTGCCCCGTCATTTCACTGCCCCGTCTCACCGCCTCACACATCCATACATCTTCTCTCTCATCTCCTCTTCTCGTCTCTCCTCTCTGCTCTCTCTCTTCTGCTCTCGTCCTCTCTCATCTCTCTCTCTCTACTCTCTCTCTCTATGCTCGCTCTCTCTCTCTCTCGGGTCTCTTCTTCTCTGCTCTCATCTAATATGCTTCGTTCTCTCTCTCCCTCCTCTCTCTCTCTCTCTCTCTCTCTTTCTCTCTCTTCTGCTTGCTTTACATCCCCCCCCTCTTCATCTCTCTCGGCATCCCTTTCTTCTCTCTACTCGGTCTCTCTCTCTCAAGCTCTCTGCGCTCTCGCTCTCAATATCTCGCTCTCTCTCTCTCCTCTCTCTCTCTCTCCTTATTCTCTCCTCTCTCTTCTCATTCTCTCTCCACAGTTCATCTCTCGGCCTCACCTCGTCGTGTCTCGTCGATCATCTCCTCTCTCTCTCTCTCTCTCTCATCTCTTCTCTCTCGTCATCTCTCTCTCTCTCATCCCTCCCTCCACCTCCCCATCTCCTCTCTCTCTCTACTCTTCACCTCTCTCCTCTCTCTTACTTCTTTCTCATCCCTCTACTCCTTTGTCTCTCTCGTCTCTCTCTCTCCTCTCTCTCTCAGATCTCCTCTTGTCTCTCTCCCTCGTCTCCGATCTTTTTCTTCCTCTCTCATAATCTCGC
>NW_014589682.1:0-1496 GCF_000485595.1 Priapulus caudatus | reverse complement strand
GCGTGCGTGCGTACATGTGTATGCATGTGTGTATGTGTGTGTGCGTGCGTGCGTGCGCGTGCGTGCGCGTGTGTGTGTGTGTATGTGTGAGTGTGTGTGCGTGTGCGTGTGCGCGCGCGCGCGTGTGTGTGTATGTGCGTGTGCGTGTGCGTGTGCGTGTGCGTGTGCGTGTGCGTGTGCGTGTGCGTTGCAGTAAATAAAGCGTAGTAACTACATGGCCAACAGTGGCTACTAAAGTCCTTGGTTGCGCGATTTATTAATATAAATTATTTATTTACACGGTAATTCTATATCTCGCGCCGTGCGCACATTTCTCTTGCAATTGCGTTATTGCTGTTCGTATGCTGATCGTATACGTGTGTGTTATTGCCCCGGTGTATGTAGTTTTTCTCACGCTTACCCGCGCAGGTTGACAGCCTATGATCATGGTGGCTATGGTAGAGGGTGGAGAGACGGTTGATGGGGGGGGGGACTATGAGTGGGACGGGAGTGATGCTGGGGTAATCAATGGGGGCAAGGGTGCCTAATGGAAAGCGGTCACGACACGTCAGCGTCACTTCTACTCTTACTGTGAGGCACGAAGCACTTTCGAATGTCGCTCGCTGTCGGTCGATGCCCCTCACACAATCAAGCGATCACGTGACCTTCTCGCGTGACCGTCCGGTGTGAGCCTCATTGTGCCGCGGCCCACCTCTCTGACGCCTCCCGTAACGAGTATCGACTCCCCCCGCCCGCCACCCACCCACTCCCCACCCCCACCCACCGTGCGACCTGACCCTCCTGGTTAGACCACGTCGAGACACGATAGTATCAGGAGTGAATAATAATCGATATATAGTCTATAATATAATATAAAAGAATATAGTCTATTGTTATTCACTCCGGAGTGATAGTATCAAGAGTACATAATAGGAGATCTATATAATCTCCTATTATGTACTCTTGATAGTATCCCTCTCCGCATTGTTCGAGTTCACGTAAGGCATAGACTGACTCCCTACGTCGCCGGGAATCATACTGTGGCAGCCCACACAGACATTGGCGTCCGTCTATGAGAGCTATATATCAGTCAGATTGAACCTGTAGTTAGATACGTATACCTACCGCTTGTAGTTGCAAGAAGTATATTATGTTATTATAGAATTGTCATGTACGGCAAAAGCTCTGTGGTTAGGGAGCGAGAACGATCATGTGTGTTCGTGATGGATGGTGACAGTAGTGATATATGTACACTGGTCGTTTGCCGAGCAGTTGAAGCTGACAGACCTCCTGTATTACCCCGACCATTAGAGTAAAAAACAAAGCAAACACGCCGTCAGTGCGTGGGTCGTGTGACACTTGAATCTGTCGTGGCGTTTAATGTAAGCAGTAGCCACCGTTACCCGGTGACCGATAAGTGTGTGTGTATGTATGTATGCCATCATCGTGTGTTCTCAACGGAACTGTTTAGGTAGCTCTCTCTCTCTCTCTCTTTCTTTCTCTCTCTCTCTCTCTCT
>NW_014589681.1:0-1497 GCF_000485595.1 Priapulus caudatus | reverse complement strand
GAGAGAGAGAGAGAGCGAGCGCAGTGAGAGGGAGAGAGAGATAGCGAGGGAGGCAGTGAGAGACCAGCTCAGATGGATAGGTGGTTGGAGGATCGAGTATAGATGGCGTGCCTGCTGATTGCCTTCAGTCAACAGCCTCCGGCAGCCAGCCGTATAGATCTACCCCTCCCTCTTCCCCCTCCCCTCCCCCTCCCCCTCCCCCCGTAGTTCTCACCACTGATGAATGCCCTCACTGCAAGACCACCCTCCCCCGACATACTGTAGAGACTCCCTCAAACACGCGTACCCTGCGACGTCGCCGTCCCGCCGCGCGCCGGGATACGCCGACCAGGGTGGCCCGCGCGAATCCAGGGTAGGAAACGATGGATTTTTCTCGTCGGCCAATAAATGGCTGACAGCCATAGCCGACGACGAAGATTTTTAATATTGATATCAAGCGCCGCTGAAACTCTCTATTTGAACAGTGGGGAACTGCACACTGCTCGGGAAGTATTTTCGATGCAGATTAAATTTGCATTCGAGTGCGGCCGTCCTGGTAAAATAAGCGCTGAATAGCGAACGGCGGCTCGCTGCCTCGCAGCATACAAAGCGAGCTGTTCTAATCGACGAAAACTTTCCTAATGAAAACTTGTCGCGGGCGTGTAATTCGTCTCGTCGCCGGCCTGTCGACCCTTCACCCATACGACTGTCACCAGCAGCACTACTACCACTAACCACCGCCATCATCATCATCAGCAGCAGCAGCAGCACTACTACCACTACCGCCATCATCATCACCAGCAGCAGCACTACTACCACTACCACTACCGCCATCATCAGCAGCAGCAGCACTACTACCACTACCACCATCATCATCAGCAGCAGCACTACTACCACTAACACCGCCATCATCATCATCATCAGCAGCAGCAGCAGCAGCACTACTACGACTACCACTACCACCATCATCATCATCATCATCAGCAGAACCATCACCACCACCACCACCAACACCACCACGACCAGCAGCAGCAGCAGCAGCAGCAGCAGCAGTAACAGCAGTAGCAGCAGCAGCAGATTACCCGTACTAAGCATGGGTCTTCCAAGCATCATTGCTGAGTCACTCTCTCGCCCATCACGCTGGGAGTCACTTACGCGCTGGTGCAATCAGTACAAGCTAAGGGAAGCAGGAATATAGAGTGAGGATGGGGTTGTGGGTGCACGCATGATTGCTAGAGTGGGCTTGTAGGAAGGGGGCGTCAGAAGATAGGGTAAGGGGTCGTGCGTGCGTGCGCAGTATATGTGTGTGCGTGCGCGGTGTATGTGTGTGTGCGTGCGCGGTGTATGTGTGTGTGCGTGCGCGGTGTATGTGTGTGTGCGTGCGCGGTGTATGTGTGTGTGCGTGCGCGGTGTATGTGTGTGTGCGTGCGCGGTGTATGTGTGTGTGTGCGTGCGCGGTGTATGTGTGTGTGCGTGCGCGGTGTATGTGTGTGTGCGTGCGCGGTGTATGTGTGTGTG
>NW_014589680.1:0-1497 GCF_000485595.1 Priapulus caudatus | reverse complement strand
TGCGCCTCTGCACAACAGAAGTTGACCGCACGCGCACGCCACTGTTCACCAACTCGCAGAAAGATTTTGACACTCTCTCTCTCTCTCTACGAGACGCATCTGTGAGTGTGTGCGGCGAAATTGCGTGCAGATAGTCTGCTGAACCGCATTTACGGGACACTGTTGGCAATAAATAGGCGAAAGAGAACCGAGAAACGTTAGACTTCGGCAGTAAATACATTTCGTCTTTTATTTACAATCGTGTTGTTATTGAAACGTTCCAAGTGCCTGTGCGTAAGCCGGCATATGGTAACTGATCGTAAATTGATCCCCCCGTTCCCCCTCCCCTGCCCCGCCGCCTCCCCTCTGGCCCCTCCCCCTCCCCACAATAGCCCGTGACAGTGCGAGGGGCGTGGCCACTACGCTAATGACACCACGCCCCCACATCCTCCCTAAATATGTCTCTCGTGCGTGTGTCAGGCAATCGTATATTGATTACCCCCCTCCCCCACATGGCCCATAATAACAATACCTCCCCCATACTCTCCCTACGTTAATGACCCCCTCCCCCCGTAACAGCGCGAGGGGGCATGGCCCCTAATCTAAAAACACAACGCCCCCGGCCCCACGTCTCTTTGTGTGTGTCAGTATGTGACACCTAATCGTCAATACCCCCTCCCCCCTCGCTTCCCGTAACAGCGCGACCATACTCTAATATAACACTACCACCCCCAAACCCTCGTACGTGAATGAACCCCCCCCCCCCACACACACGCGCGCACGCACACACACACACGCACGCACGCACACACACGCACGCGCACGCACACACACACACACACACACGCATACACCACACGCAACGCACACGCACACAGCACACACACACACACGCGCGCCGCGGCCGCACCCACACAGCCACGCAGCGCACGCAGCGCACGCACGCACTGCACGCACGCACGGCACGCACACGCCCACTCACACACCACGCCACGCAACACTCACGCACACCGCACACACACACACAGCACACACACCACACACACACACACACAACAGCACACACACACCACACAGCGACAGCTCGAGGGCGTGGCAGCTAGTGATGGTCAAATATCTCATGTTCACATCAATGGCATGTGCGGTCCCCCTCCCCCTTTCCCCTCCCCCTCCCCCTTCCCCGGCTGTCGACTCAATGTCCGCTCTGTGGCACACTGACAGAATGTTTCTGTCTATTAATCGTAAGAATGAGGAAGAGGAGGAGACGACGAAAGAGGCGGTCGGAGAGGAAGAGGCGGCGGGGGGAGGGAGGAGGTGGGGAAGGAAGAGGCGTTCGGGGAGGAGGAGGTGGGGAGGAGGAAAGGGCGTGGATTGTCTATTAATCGTGAGAAGGAGAACAGGAAATGCAGCGGAAGCAGGAGCAGGAGGAGGAGAAGGAGGGTCGCCAAGATGGATGAACGATCATGGGCGGCCGCGACGCGACCCGTGTCCAGGCGACCCTTTTTATCGATCTACTCT
>NW_014589679.1:0-1499 GCF_000485595.1 Priapulus caudatus | reverse complement strand
ATCTAAACTATTAAATAAAGTTAAAAGATAAGCTGGGAAATATTATGAGCGAAGTAAACAAACAAGTAGATCCAATTCATGCCATCCAGATGATTAACGTCAATAAATGGTATGGTGACTTCCACGTACTAAAGGACATTAATCTCAATGTCAAACAAGGCGAACGTATCGTTATCTGCGGGCCATCTGGCTCAGGAAAATCGACCGTCATCCGCTGTATCAATCACCTTGAAGAACACCAGAAAGGACAAATCATGGTCGGTGGCGAAGAGATTACCGGTGATGTCAAACAGCTAGAACGTCTACGTACGGATGTGGGCATGTGTTTTCAGCACTTCAACCTATTCCCGCATTTATCAATATTGGATAACCTCACGCTAGCGCCCATCTGGGTTCGTAAAACCCCAAAGGCAGAAGCTATTGCCACGGCAATGAAATACCTGGAACGTGTTAAGATTCCCGATCAAGCAGACAAATATCCAGGACAATTATCCGGCGGACAACAGCAACGTGTAGCGATTGCACGCAGCCTCTGCATGAACCCAAAGGTTATGCTGTTTGATGAACCAACCTCTGCACTAGACCCGGAAATGATCTCAGAAGTACTCGATGTTATGGTTGAATTAGCCAATGAGGGAGGCATGACGATGGTGTGTGTAACGCACGAAATGGGCTTTGCAAAACAAGTCGCTGACCGTGTTATTTTTATGGATGCTGGTCAAATTATTGAAGAGAACACCCCCACTGAATTCTTCGAGAATCCTCAGTCAGAGCGTACACAACTATTCTTAAGTCAAATTATTGCGCATTGATATGGGGTATCCATTACCTCCCATTTGTATTTTACTCTTAATGCAAACGGGAAGAAGGGTATTTAGACGTTAACGAACGTTAACTTTTTAGCGTTAGAATATTCATAGGCCGTATCGAAACAAGGTAAACTTGGGTTCGATACGGCTATTGTTATAGCGAGGAAAACTAGACTCGCTTAATTAAGCTAATAATGAATAACACAATCACGGCGCCTATCGTCGCCCAAATGAGCGTGCCCAGTAGCCCACTAAGGTTTAACCCCAGAGCTGGACTTATCATCCCTCCAATAAAAGTACCAACAAACGATCCCACTACCCCAGTAATAATATTACCGATTAGACCGAAGCCACCACCACGCATTAAGTTACCCGCCAACCAACCAGCAACCGCTCCAATAGCCAACAAAACAAGCAATTCTACAATACCCATATTACTTTCCTCTTAGTGTGTAGTATATAAAGAACAATGCTCAATGGAATTAAGCACTTTGATAAGTATAGCCGATATAAATCCATTATCTGCTTAAATATTAAAATTAATCCATATATGCATCAAACAATAAAAGGCCTTTTTTTATGGCTCTTCAACAATTAACCGGGCAAAAAACACCCTTATTCGCAGCACCGCTACCATGAAGCCTTACCTTATACTCTTACTCCCACCCTTATTTTGGGCAGGAAATTTTA
>NW_014589678.1:0-1499 GCF_000485595.1 Priapulus caudatus | reverse complement strand
GCTAGCTATGTGTGATGAGGCTAGCTATGTGTGATGAGGCTAGCTATGTGTGATGAGGCTAGCTATGTGTGATGAGGCTAGCTATGTGTGATGAGGTAGCTATGTGTGATGAGGTAGCTATGTGTGATGAGGCTAGCTATGTGTGATGTTGCTAGCTATGTGTGATGAGGCTAGCTATGTGTGATGAGGCTAGCTATGTGTGATGAGGTAGCTATGTGTGATGAGGTAGCTATGTGTGATGAGGCTAGCTATGTGTGATGAGGCTAGCTATGTGTGATGTGTAAGCTAACCTCATGGTTGCGTGATAAACCCGAACTTTTCTACATAAGTATTGTGCGAGCATCAGAAGTGGAATTATAGAGATATCTATTATAATAGATCTAATAGTCTAAAAAAAAAAAAAAAAGAAAAAAAAAAAACAAAAACAAAATTTAGATTAGAAATTTTTTTTTTTAGATAGACAGACAGATAGAGTAGATAGATAGATAGATAGATAGGATAGACAGATAGATTAGACCAGATAAGATAGCTAGATAGAACGATAGATAGATAGATACGATAGACAGATAGATAGCTAGATAAGCTAGCTAGCTAGATAGATAGATAGATAGATAGATAGATAGATAGATAGATAGATAGATGAGCTAGATAATCTATACCTATACAATTATATGGATAGATAGATAGATAGATAGATAGATAGATAGATAGATAGATAGATAGATAGATAGATAGATAGATAGATAGATAGATAGATAGATAGATAGATAGATAGATAGATAGACAGATAATCGATATCTATACAATTATATGGATAGATAGATAGATAGATAGATAGATAGATAGATAGATAGATAGATAGATAGATAGATAGATAGATAGATAGATAGATAGATAGATAGATAGACAGATAATCGATATCTATACAATTATATAGTCCTGATAATAGATATGTCATTTATTTATACAACAGGTGATAGCTGAAGCAAATAGGAAGAAGGTTCCTCCTTGCTCAATGGCACAACGACAGTCAACACGGCTGGATCTCATGCAGACTGTTTAGCCCGAAGTCAAATGTGCTATCCGCTAAACCAACCACTACTGCTCCCGTGATATGAAGAATGATGATTATAGAATAAGAAATTCTGTAAGCCCGTACCACTCGAGCCAACCGCCTACGGCTCCCCCTGGTTGCGTGCTGTGAAGGGCTCCGGCGAATGCCTGCGATGTTATTTACGGTATATATGATAAAAAAAATCAGTCATCATCATATGCCGCCGCCAGCTGCACTTCTCCTCGTGGCTCATTCATTTTAGCTACGAGTGGCTGCCACTTATGATAGGAGCACACGCACCGCCGCTATACCCACGTGCCACGGGGGAGGGAGGGATGGAGAGAGGGAGGAAGGAGTAGGAAGGTAGGGAGAGATGGTGGGAGGGAGGCGAGGGAGGAAGGGAGGGAGGGAGGGAAGCGGGAGAGAGTGAGGGAGGAGGGAGGAA
>NW_014589677.1:0-1500 GCF_000485595.1 Priapulus caudatus | reverse complement strand
CTCTCTCTCTCTCTCTCTCTCTTACTATCTTCAATTAACTCTCTCTCTCTCTCTCTCTCTCTCTCTCTCTCTGTCAGTCTCTCTCTCTGTCTGTCTGTTACTCTCTCCCCCTATCTACAGGCTACATCCACTATTCTGTGTTCTGTTTCACTCGTACATACATCCTTCGACCTCTTTCTACGTTTACTCTGCAGCAGCAGCAGCAGCAGCAGCAGCAGCAGCATTAAGTGTCCTGTGTCGCTGATCTGTGGCTGTAAAGCACGGCTGGCCGCGCACAGCTATGTGTGTGCCTGCCTGCCTGCCTGCCTGCCTGCCTGCCTAGCTGCCTGCCTGCCTAGATGCCTGCTTGCATGTCTGCCTGCGTGCCTGCCTGCCTGCCTGCCTGCTGTCCCCCATTCACCGATTACCCTACCACTGCTGTTGCCGCCGCCGCTGCTGCTGCTGCTGCTGCTGCTGCTGCTGTTGCCGCTGCTGCTGCTGCATCGGCTTGCCAATTGCCGTAGTCACACATTGTGAGAGTCCGCAGAAGACTCGCGCAGGAGAGACGCACCCGGCTAAAACTAGTCTGTGTGCGCACGCACGCACGCTGCGGCGCTCTCTCTGTGTGCGCACGCACGCACGCTGCGGCGCTCTCTCTGTGAGAGAGAGAGTTGAGAACATGAGTAGGCGTAGGAGAGGGAAAGACACCTACTTGCTACCTACAGGGGAACAAGCAGGCGCGTGTTATCTAAAGTAGGGTAAAGGAAGATTGGGTAAAAGCAGGTAGCGACCGAGCTGTGTGAGAGAGGCAAGTCAATTTCGGTCACTAGCAACAGACTCTGGGAAACTTACACGCACGCACGCACGCACGCACGCACGCACGCACGCACGCACGCACGCACGCACGCACGCACGCATACATACAGGCACATGTACATGCGCACGAACATACGCACGCACGCACGCTTACAGGGGCACATGCGCACGCACACGCGCACACGCACACACGCGCACACACACACACGCACGTACGCACGCATACAGGGGCACATGCGCACGCACACGCACACACACGCACACACACACACGCACGTACGCACGCATACAGGCACATGCGCACGCACACGCGCACACGCACACACACACACGCACGTACGCACGCATACAGGCACATGCGCACGCACACGCACACACACGCAGTAATGCACTGAATCAGTGTTATCCGAGAATCTACTTGCTCTCATAGACACATGCTCGGCGGTCCTAAAGAGGTTTATACTATTTGAACTTTTGACAGCAGTCTCTCCAACTCACTTAACTCTCTGCAGTCACGTTTCTTACTGCGACAAAAATGATAAACTTTGCAAAACGACTCAAACGGGAGATGGCTGATCAGTGTGTTATATCAGTTTATAGTCGCTGACTCAGACGTCAGCTATGCAGACTGCATAGCTCGTTTACTCTACATTGCTTTCGCCTTCCCGCCCCCTCCTCTCCCCCTCCTCTCCCCCTCCTCTCTCT
>NW_014589676.1:0-1500 GCF_000485595.1 Priapulus caudatus | reverse complement strand
CTCTCTCTCTCTCTCTCTCTCTCTCTCTCTCTCTCTCTCTCTCTCTCTCTCTCTCCTCTCGTCTTCTCTCTCCCCTCGTCTCTCCTACTCTCTCTCCTCCTCTCTCCTTCTCTCTCTCTCCTCGTCTCCCTCCTCTCTCTCTCTCCGTTCTCTCTCCCCCTCTCTTTCTCCTCGTATATTCACGTACATTACCCGCTGCTTCCTCTCTCCACAGAAGAGGAAGACGAAGCCGTTGACCTTTTCGGCGGCGACTCCGAGGAGGAGGAGGACGAGGAGGCGGCGCGCGTGAGGGAGGAACGCGTCGCCGCGTACTCCGCCAAGAAGCAGAAGAAGCCAGCGCTCATCGCCAAGTCGATGATCGTCCTCGACGTGAAGCCTTGGGAGGATGAGACGGACCTGGTGGAGATGGAGCGTCTCGTGCGAGGCGTCGTGTCGGACGGTCTCGTGTGGGGCGCCTCGAAGCTCGTGCCTCTCGCGTACGGCATCCGGAAGCTGCAGATCAGCTGCGTCGTCCAGGACGACAAGGTCGGCACGGACTTCCTCGAGGAAGCCATCACGGCGTTCGACGATCACGTCCAATCCGTAGACATCGCCGCCTTCAACAAGCTGTGAGGCGCGCCGCCGCCGCTGGGGGGCGCCGCCGGAGGTTCTCCGCCGCCGCGTTTCTTTCGACGTCGATTGTTGGAAGGGGAAGGAGGGTTTGCGCGTAGAGAGTGATTTTGCGGCATGTCGCCTTTCGTGAATTTTGTGAAATTCTTTGTTTCTTTGGCGGAATTTTTTCGGGTGGGCATTGCTGCGTTTTGTTGCGTCGACGGAATTGAAACGGTTTTGAAATAAATCTTCAAGTCTCTGAATTAAATCTTGTGTATGCGTCTGTGTCTGTATTGTGTTTCTGTTTGCGATCATTTTGATTAGCAAGCGACCCGAGCGACTGCCTGATGCTGGTACAAATATACAATATAAACAACAACTAATAATAAGAAGAATAAGAATTAAATCCAAATTATAAATGAGATAACGTAGAATCGTGACGCAAGGCCGGCGTGATACAAAGAGACCCCATGCCTCAATAACGCAAGCCGTGACGATCATAACCTCTATAAAGCATGTTAAGTATCGCACTTAAAATCACGGGGGATAAATAGTGCTAAGATTAAATTCAATATAGTGTACACTCATCAGTCCCCGCGCTTACCGATCCACACACGCCTATCTACCCACCCTTGAAAGTCCTTTAATTTTGCTCCTTTGTCCCATTGAATGCCTCCTTAATTTTTCCTGTTGTCAATTGGGAAAGTCCTAGTGAGTACTACTACTTACTACTACTACTACTCACTACTACTACTACTACTACTACTACTTGACTACTACTACTACTAGTACTACTACTACTACTACTATAAACTACTAATGTTTGTTAAATTGTACTGTACATCCATAATCCTATATCAAGAGTACATAATATAGATGATTACAATTATCACTACTAATAATAAATCG
>NW_014589675.1:0-1500 GCF_000485595.1 Priapulus caudatus | reverse complement strand
CTCTCTCTCTCTCCTCTCTCTCTCTCCCTCTCTCTCCATCTTTCGTTCCCTCTCCCTCTCTCTACCCTCTCTCACTTCTTTCCTTTCTATATCTTTTCTCTCCCCCCTCTCCCCTTCTCTCTCTATCAATGGACTAACAGATGAACCGATGTGAGGGAGAAGAGAGCGGGGCACGTCATTCGTTCACTCTGGGTGAATAGCATATGGCTTCGCTGCCGGAAGACACTAGTGAGGTACTAGTGAGGTACTAGTGAGGTACTAGTGAGACACTAGTGAGGTACTAGTGAGGTACTAGTGAGACACTAGTGAGGTACTAGTGAGACACTAGTGAGGTACTAGTGAAACACTAGTGACTAGTGAAACACTAGTGAGACTCTAGTGAAACACTAGTGAGACTCTAGTGAAACACTAGTACGACATTTGTGAGACACTAGTGATTCACTAGAGCGACTCAAGTGAGACACGAGTGAGACAGTAAAAAGAGTGCGTAAGGTTGACGAACAGCTCGCAGGTGGCGACACCTAGCGTCGACGCGAGACACCCGCTTTGCTGACGCTGCCATGTCCCGTCCGAGACGCATACGAATGCGCGCGCGCGGGGGGGAAATAGAGAGCTGTACGAATGCCACACCGATCGTGCATCACCCATAAACACCTGGGAGGCTGCATGAACACATGCCTTCCTCACTGGAGGATAGTCGCAGTGAGGGGGGGATGCTGAGTCAGTCCGTCTGCTGCCGCGCGTAAAGAACGGTAAAATTTTCGGTCCGTGGAATCGACAGGGATGACGATTCCTGCAAGTTAAAAACGTCGAGTTAAGGCCGCTCCGGGCACGTCCGTGTCCCACGCCACCGCCGCTAACTGCATAAAAGTAAACAAAAAATCTCAGGAGACAGATTACAGTTTACGACTGTACAGTCGGTGATGTGATCCGTCCCTTCACTGAAGCCAAAGTTTTCACTCACTAGTGTCTCATAAGTATCTCACTAATCACTAGTGTCTTGCTAGTGCCTCACTAGTCACCCACTACTGTCTCACCACTGTCTCACTTGTGTCTCACGCTCGTGTGCGACGTACACACCCACTTTCTTTATCTCGCGTAGAGATCGACGTTGTCACTATGGATGAGCCACCGCCCCAGCAGACGATCAAGCCGGCAGCGCCCCCTCGTGGTATGTGACCGAAATGCGCGGGAGCATGTGTGGATTGCGCCAGGCAGCATGTGCATTCATTTAATATGCGCACGGATACCGCACGCACGCACGCACGCACACACGCACGCACGCGCACGCATACAAACAGACACAGTATAAAATATATATATATGTATATATAACATCGATTTTTGCTTAACTGTGTCTGCACTCATGTGGCATATGCAGACAGCAAGGGGGTTCAGATGAGGAAAGGCGAGTAAGGGCGAGAAAAAAGAGAAAGAGAGAGGGGGTAAAAGGTAGAGAAAGAGAGAGAGAGAGAGAGAGAGAGAGAGAGAGAGAGAGAA
>NW_014589674.1:0-1502 GCF_000485595.1 Priapulus caudatus | reverse complement strand
TCTTCCCGTTTTCAAGGTCGTCGTTGGAATCGAGTTGGAGGAGATTAGGAATGTAGATAGTTTTGCACGTTGTTTCGTCGGCCTTTTAAATTACCTTAATTAAACATCGTAATCAATACGATAAATATCGTAATAAATTTGTAATCTTCGAGAACACCTCCCATCACGTGTGAATCTCTCGTTGCAGGCGTGATAACGGCGCGTACGCCGATCGACTTCGAGATGATGGACCCGGCCACGCAGGGAGCGACGTCGCCGTGGTACCGCAGCTTCTCGCTCGTCGCCATGGCGATCGACCACGGCGTGCCGCCGCTCAACTCCACCGTTCCCGTGACGATATACGTCGAGGTGAGCGCGAGAGAGATCGTCCGCCGCCTCCGCCGCCATCTTTGAAGCGACGCGGTGGTCCGAGTATTGTATACGCTGTGTATATTTCGCGGTGGTTTAATGTTCGCGAATTTCGCGAACGCGTCCCCGAACGCGAAAATAACGACGCGCGAATAATTAATACCGAATAATACCGATTAATTCATTCTTCAATATTACGATAATTTCATTAATTCATAATTCACCGACCGCGAAATTAACCACCCGCGAAATTGTCCGTCAAGTCTGATCGAATTCGCGAAAATATCTGTACGCGAAAAATATGGCGTATACCGTATTTGAAGCCGACGATGTCAGATGCGATCGCGGCTCGTAGCTAGCGCGGCCGTAATCGTCTAGAGGGCGCCGACAAGCCCTGTGTTTGAATTACTTTGACACTAGAGGGCACTGGCAAGTTTAGTGTTTGATTTACTGTGCCGCTAAAGGGCGCCAGGAAGCTTGGTGTTTTAATTACTGTGCCACTAGATGGCGCCGGCAAGCCTAGTGTCCGATTTATTATGCCGGTAGAGGGCGCTGGCAAGCCTAGTGTCCGATTTATTATGCCGGTAGAGGGCGCTGGCAAGCCTAGTGTCCGATTTATTATGCCGGTAGAGGGCACCGCGGTGCTAATCGCGCAACGATCTTGCTTTCGCCGCGCAGGACGTAAACGACAACTCTCCCATCTTCAATCCGGACGCGTACGACGTCGTCGTCGACGAGACGGTTGCCGCGGGGACGCCCATCACGCGCGTCTCAGCGACGGACGCGGACCCGACCCTTTACAACGGCGCTGTCTCGTACCGTCTCGACGGCGTCGGCATCGACAAGTTTGCGATCGACGCGGCGAGCGGAGAGGTGACGGTGGCGCCCAACGCCAAGCTGGACCTGACGCTGACGGGGATGAAGCAGTACAGGTACGCGGGCAGGTAGCGGTACAGGTACGCGGGCAGGTAGCGATACAGGTACGCGGGCAGGTAGCGGTACAGGTACGCGGACAGGTAGCTGTACAGGTACGCGGGCAGGTAGCGGTACAGGTACGCGGGCAGGTAGCTGTACAGGTACGCGGGCAGGTAGCGGTACAAGTACGCGGACAGGTAGCGGTACAGGTACGCGGGCAGGTAGCGGTACAGGTACGC
>NW_014589673.1:0-1502 GCF_000485595.1 Priapulus caudatus | reverse complement strand
TCGCGCGCGCGCTCTCTCTCTTTTTTCTCTGTCGGCTGGGATGAGGATAACGAAGTTTTCGCCCTCGCTCGCACATCTCCGCTGAATTCAAATTTCTCGCGCCGTAAACTCCGACCGAACGATGACCCGCCGATGACGTCACGCAGCAGTAGCAGACGACCGCGAATTTTGCCCCGAAAATTACATGACGCCGCGTTCGCTGCCTGTGAATTGAATTTGTTTCCTTCTCTCTCGGTTCCTTCAATCTCTCTCTCTCTCTCTCTCTCTCTCTCTCCGTTTTCCTTTCTCTCACTTCGTTATGGACCGGGCACCGCCACGACACCGCTGCGCGAGTGCTCACATACCTCGCCTCTGCGCCTACGGTAGAATGGGACGTCTGCGCTTCACTCTGCGCCATGTGGTGGCTGACGTGAATAGCCTTGCGAATCATGCAATGTGGCGCCGAAAATCTTCGATAAAAATGCATCGGTCCATTTGTGTGCGCGGTGCCAAAGAAATTTGGTTTCACTGCGCGCACAATAAAGACGCAGAACCACGGTTCACAATCACCAACAGACGCGAACAGCAGTTATTCTCCGTCGCGCCTGAACGGCGTGCGTCTCTCCGACGTGCGTAACGAGAACGAATAGCGCAAACAACACGAATTGAATTCGCATACCGACGATTCTCCCTTTTCTTTCGACTCGATTTTCTTCTGTTCGGTCGAACCTTACGCGCCGGTTTTGTACTTGAGTGCGTGCGCCGCGTGTGGCCTTGAATATTAACGTGGAGAGTCGGGGAAATGACGTGGCGTTGACGCACTATTGAATTTGAATTGGGACTTTTGCAATGCCACTGACTTACTGATTAACGAACTTTCTTTGTGGGAGCGGCATAACTGAAGGGAATCGCATTGCGTTGCGGTTCTGGAAACATGGCGTGCGAGCGACGGGCGCACACACCCCTTTCCGTTACATTAGTGTGTTGTTGTGGGGGGGGGGGTTTAGGTGAGTAGGAAGGGCTGCCTGCTTCACGCACAACAATATATTTACGGTTTTGATGTGATTTCTAATTGTAATTTTTTGTACACATATTCTTTGCCGTTACCTGATATTATTGATTGACGGTATTGTGTTGGAGAATGTGGAGATTCAACCCACTGGCTGCCCGGTTCTCACGTTTTAAGAATATAAGTATCGGACCGAATAGCGTTTGCTTTGAGAGAATAACGCGCCTGAGATTCTCGTCCCGCAAACCCTTTAACATTAATAATAGCGACCATCTGTGAAAAGGCGATGAACGTTGGACGTTGTCTCACAAGTAAGGAATATGAGACTCGCGAAATTTGTGAATGCGCACCTACTGCCGGCCGGCTCGTCTTACATTTTTACTATCAGTATCAAACGAAGCGACTTGTACACGTCTCTCGTTCTATAATAATAACATTAATGCATAACATAATAAAACGTATTACTTATAGGTATATTCTACGAACGAACTAGCCTTGCCTTCAAGAGATACCG
>NW_014589672.1:0-1502 GCF_000485595.1 Priapulus caudatus | reverse complement strand
CTCTATTTCCTCGCTATCATCATCGGCATTAATGCAGTCGCAATGGCAATTCGCTGGATGTCACAAACCTACGGAGCAGAAGTTAAATATGGGTACGCATTGGCGCTGTCTGCATTTACCGCCACACCGCTACTGCTAGTGGGTGTTTTTCGAGATCTATCCAGTTTTATGGATCAATTTTCTAGTTGGTTTGCTGGCGTTGGCTGTTTCGGTTCGCTTACTCTATACAGGTGTGCCGATTATCCTCGACGTGAGTAAAGACCGTGGATTTCTCTATTCCAGCTCGATCCTGGCCTTCGGCCTGATTGCGCTGGTGGCTATGCTGGTGGTTACTGCACTACTTTGGGGCTTTGGTTTGGAACCGACTCTGACGCGGTAATTACAAGGCCTAAATAAAACACTAATAATTCTCAGAAATTCGATATTCAGCTAACAGACTGCCGGAAGTTATGATAATCTGTCACCATCATAAAGGTAATGTGAAACGCAACTGGATTTAAAAATGTCTCGATCTGACACACTTTTTTGAAAGGGCTTTGGGCTCGCTCATTGATTGCCAGGCAGAATGCATCATAGACCCAAACATTAGTTACCGCAGCATGCCATAAGACTGGCGCCAATAGGAACTTGAATTTATTCCGATGCGCATTGTCGGATATGCTCCCAGCGTTTTTAACCGGAAGCCGATGATCGCTCAAAAACTAGCTATTTCGGCCAGCACATAGTAGCGTGGAGTCACTCGCGCCAATGCCGCTACCAATAGCATCGTATTCGGTTACCTTGACCTGGCCGCAAAATTCTCTAACAAATACAGGCGGTATACCGCCGCCGGGTTGTTGCATGCGAAGCGGGCCTACTGGCTCAGATTGAAGTGGAACGATGTGCGAACCGCAGTCTCCAAGCAAACATTAAACGCCACACCGATACGCAATTTTGCTGGAGGACGTCACTGATCTCTGTTTTATGGAGCATTATCCTACTCGATATTCAGTTCAACAAACATACACCTGACCTATAGCGAGGAGAAGTGGTATCGAAATCATCAGAAAAATGCTGGGGAAAATGTCCGAGAGATGCACATAGCTTTGCACTGGCGGGAAATGTCAAATTCCCAGAATCACTGACGCCACTTATTTTAAAAGCTGTCTCGGCAGAACATTGAGCTGTTCATGAACAACTCTGATAAAAGACCGCCCGTCTGGATAGGACACATTGCCATGTATAGCGCGAAGGTAGCGCAGAGCAGCGAATTCATGCAACGCATTGGCATGCGACTAATCACCAGCGACGAAAACTTTGCTTTGCTAGAATTACGCGGTGGCACCCACCTGATAATAACCAATGATGCAGAATCGACGCTGATAAAAGGCAGTTTTGATTTGATGGTTGACGACCTCGACGCCACGCATGCCCAATTCACAGACTGGGGTTTAGAGCCCGGCGAGATAGAACGCGGTACGATTCATGATAGTTTTGAAATACGTGAACCGGGAGGCACATCT
>NW_014589671.1:0-1502 GCF_000485595.1 Priapulus caudatus | reverse complement strand
TCGGCGCTGCGCGTCGCCTGCTCCAGCTGCGCCGCCGCCAGCTGCGCGTGGCACTCCTTCAGCTTCTTCTTGGCGGCCGACCTCTCCGGCTCGGGTTTCTCGGCCGCCGACAGCTGGCTCTCCGCTGCGGCCAGCTTGACCTCGGCGTCGCAGAGGTCGCTCTTGAGGCTCGCGACGCGCTCGGTGTCGCCGCTCCGGTCCTCGCGCGTCTTCTGATGCGCGCGCAGCTCGCTCTCGAGCTGCGCCCTCAGCTCTCTCACGTGGCTGTCCCAGCCCTTGGCGGCGACGCGGCCGTGCGCGACCTCGGCGTCGTGCTTGCGGCGCAGCAGCGCGCACTCGCGCTCCAGGTTCTCCACCTGGTTCGTCAGCCGGAGCTGCGTCTCCTGCTCCGAGCGCTCGAGGTTGTTCTGGAGCGTCTGCAGGTTGGCAAGCAGCACGCTCTGTCCGCGCTTTTCGCGCGCCACCGCGTCTCGCTCTGTCACGAGCCGCGCTTTGACCGACTTGAGGAGGATGTCTCGCTCGGCCTTGAAGTTGTCGGCGTCCGTCTCGGCGCGCGCGAGCTTCTCCTGCAGCTTGGTCACCTCCTGCGTCAGCGTGCTGATGTTCTGCTGGTAGAGCATCACGTTCGCCGTGAATTTGACTTTATTCTCGCGCAGCGCAGCTATCTCCCTCTTGTAGTTCTCGACGTTCGACTGGAGGATCTTGTAGCGCTCCTGCGTAAACTCAAACTGCGAGCTGAGCTGCGCGTTCTGGATCTGCAACTCGGACAGACTGACGCGCAGCTTGTCCTGCTGTGACATCAGCAGGTTAGTATTCTCAGCCTTCTCGACCTTGTACGTGTCAAACTCGCGCTGCATCTGAGCGAGCGCTGCCTTCGTTTCACCCAACTCCTTATCCGGACCGTGAGGAACGCTAGGAGTGGACGTAATCATGGACCCGTTCTCCGACGGTGCGACACTCGTGTCGGCCAGGACCCGGTACATGTCTCTCTGCCTGAGGATCGACTCGACCATGTCCGCTTGCATCTGCCGCGCGGCCCTCAGCTCTTCGAGATCTTTCGTGGCAGCGTTGAGCTGCTCCTGCAGCTCCTGCGTCTTACTGTCGGTAAGCCTCTTCTCCTCGGCCTCCTGCTTCTCGCTGAGCTCGCGCACGGCGGCCAGCAGCTGCTGGTTCTGCTCCTCAAGCTCTCCGATGCTCCAGAACGTCACCAGCCGCTCGCTGATCTCTGCGTCGCAGATGTCCGACTTGTTGCGGACGGACACGCGGCCGCCGCGAGCTTCCTTGACCTAGTCAGGGGGCAGATATCCAAAATAAGGAGGCTGGAAACGGGTAAATATCATTTCTATGATACTTGGGGTGTTCCACTGGGTATGTTTCCAGGCTGACTTTTGCGTATTGTGGCGGCCATCTTGAAATCCAAAATGACCGCCAGCGAAAATGTATTTTCTGAAATATCTGGACTCCCAGACGTCGTAGAGACATAATGTTGGTGGCTATACCCA
>NW_014589670.1:0-1504 GCF_000485595.1 Priapulus caudatus | reverse complement strand
AATTATTTGTGATGTAAAGTTTACAATAATGTTCATTTTCATACCTAATCCGAGTGTTTCTAGCTCATCAAAACTCTCAAATCGTGAATTTATTTCCCAATGCGTTTTTTCGAAATCTGCTGCCATCCGCCGCCATCTTTGTCTCGTGAAGAATGAAAGCGAATGGACTGCCGTACCTCCAGCCTCGTTAATTAGAGATACGGCTGCCGTACCTCCTGCCACTGCCTATATTATATAGCCTATGCGCGATACCGTGCGTGCATATTTTCACTCTAATTAAACTAACCGCGCTTTATTAAACTCAACACTCACGTAGATCATAGCTACGACATGTGTCTATGATTGGGAGAATTTCTAGAAATGTCACTCAACTCGTTCACGATATCAGAGCAAGTATACATTCCTACCACCCATAGCCCCGCATATAATAGCCTGCGCCAGCTACCGCACGTGCATATTTTCACTCACAATTATACTAACTGCGCTGCTGAATCATAATACGGCAATGCGTTTTATTAGATCAGTGTTCAAACGTACGGTTATTTACAAAAAGCTTTCATGGCCACATGTTAGTTACATTAGGTAGATTAAAAACACTCAAAAAACATGACACAGTCAAGTAGTAGTATACCTTAAAGGTTTCAATACTTTCTCAATTAATTCCTAGTCCAGCTTCCACTTTGGAAAGAAACTGTAACAATTGAGTTGCATTTGTAGGTATTCCACACTGCTCCAGTTCACATGTGTGCAGTATGCTCGCTTCTTCATAGAGCCAAGCTGATCTTACATGTGAGTCTGACAGTTCGAGATGTACTTTCTGCTGACATCTGTACGACATCTCCCTAGAGTTATTATGCATTGCCATGTGTGATTATAGGGTGTTTTCAGAGCTAACTCTTCACTTCAAATGTTACATTTAAATGATTTTTTCTTTCGTCTTTTTCTTCTTCGTTTTCTCTCCCGTGTGGGTTCTCATGTGTGTCTTCAGATTACCCGAGTGTGTGAAGGTAGCATCACACAGATCACACTTATACGGTTTCTCCCCCGTGTGGGTTCTCATGTGTATCTTCAGACTACCCGATTCTGAGAAGGCAGCATCACACAGTTCGCACTTGTATGGTTTCTCTCCCGTGTGAGTTCTCAGGTGTGTCTTCAGATTACCCGATGTTGAGAAGGCGGCATCACACAGCTCGCACTTATACGGTTTCTCTCCCGTGTGAGTTCTCATGTGTGTCTTCAAAGCACTCGATTGTGAGAAGGTAGCATCACACAGCTCACACTTATACGGGTTCTCTCCCGTGTGAGTTCTCATGTGTGGCTTCAGAGCACTCGAATCTGAGAAGGCAGCATCACACAAATCGCACTTATACGGTTTCTCTCCCGTGTGACTTCTCATGTGTGTCTTCAGACTACTCGATTGTGAGAAGGTAGCATCACACAGCTCACACTTATACGGGTTCTCTTGAGTGTGAGTTCTCAGGTGTGGCTTCACATGGTCCAAGCG
>NW_014589669.1:0-1504 GCF_000485595.1 Priapulus caudatus | reverse complement strand
GCAGTACGATGCACCCTGCGCATAAACAGCAATGAGAATGATAGCAGTACAATGCACCCCGCGCATAAACAGCAATGAGAATGATAGCAGTACAATGCACCCCGCGCATAAACAGCAATGAGAATGATAGCAGTACAATGCACCCCGCGCGTATACACGTTACCTTGCAGGCCTCGCTGCCGTGGATGCAGCAACGAATAGTTACACCCAAACGTTCTCGTAGTTACATCCGAACGCTCTCGTAGTTACACCCAAACGTTCTCGGCGTTTGAGTGTAACTAAAACGCTTTCGTAGTTACACTCAAACGCTCTCGTAGTTACACCCAAACGCTCTCGTAGTTACACTCAAACGCTCTCGTAGTTACACTCAAACGCTCTCGTAGTTACACTCAAACGCTCTCGTAGTTACATTCAAACGCTCTCGTAGTTACACTTAAACGCTCTCGTAGTTACATCCAAACGCTTTCGTAATTACACTCGTTTGAGTGTAACTACGAGAGCGTTTGAGTGTAACTACGAGAGCGTTTCTCTCGTAGTTACACCCAAATCACAAGTGCATACGTAACTAGAGCACCGCACCGCACGCAAGTACCGTCACTGGCGACCAACAATTAATATACGTATGCTATTGGTTGGTATATCAATATCTGACTAAAGTCCCATCGTGAAAAATGATAAACGTTGACTAGTTGTTAGCTATCATAGTATCAGGAGTAAGATAATATAGGATCCTATATTAATATTAAGACTATTAAACTATTAATATTAATATTAAACCTACTATTAATATTAAATCCAATATTAAGATAATATAGGATCCTATATTATCTTACTCCTGATAGTATATCATCGAAGGGGCTTCAAAAAATATTTTCCACATTCGAACACGAAGATCAAATGTCAGTGGCGAACAACGTTCGTGTTACACTTTTTTCTTCTTCGGGGAAAAAAACTACCGCGGCGAGAGTGTACGTTAGCTCTTTCTCTAGTCTACTGCATGTGTTCGTTCGTGCCCCCCCCCCCCCCCGCTGCTGCCGCCGCCACGGCCACGCCGTGGGATCGGTCTTGTTGTTGTGACAGGAAAGATCCGCTAAGTCAGTAGGCATCCCCATCGGACTAGCTTCACTCGCTAACACACCCGCCACCTATCCCGCTGCGCTGCCTCTGCCGTACTGAGATAGACCAGCAACAGCCGTAGCAGCCTGGCTGCTATAGGACCTATAGATACAATAATGTAACCCAAACCCAGGATAGGTTACCCCTATCCTGGGGTTGGGTTACATTATTGTATCTACCTGGCTGCGTGTAGCTCTAGAACTATAGGCTTTCGCTCTGACACATGCAAGCACTGCCCCTGCCCTGGCCTATAGTTCTAGAGCTAGGCCGTGTGATGCTAGGGTGAATGAGAGGTGAAGGGAATGTTAATTACAGAGGTCTGCATGAATAAATCAGTGCGTGAGGGACACATACTTGTCGTTATCTCTCTCCTCTCTCTCTCTCTCTC
>NW_014589668.1:0-1505 GCF_000485595.1 Priapulus caudatus | reverse complement strand
TGTACTGCCTGTGTCAAACACTGTCACCTTCTCCTCGAGCTAGCATGGAAGGAATTCCACCTTCCGCTAACACCCAGTAACATGGAAGCAGAGAGGGATGTAACTGCTGGTCTGCCAACCACCAGTCACCTTCTCCTCACAAGCTTAGCATGAAGGATGAATCCACCTCCGCTTACAATTAACATGGACAGCAGATGAGTGGATGACTGCTGTTTCTTTAACACCGATCACCTTTCTCCCCCGAGCTAGCATGGAAGGAATCCACCTCCGCTACAGTAACATGGAAGCAGAGAGTGATGTACTGCTGTGCTAACACCGTCACCCTCTCCTCCGAGCTAGCATGGAAGTACTCCACCTCCGCTACAGTAACATGGAAGCAGAGAGGGATGTACTGCTGTGCTAACACCGTCACCTTCTCCCCCGAGCTAGCATGGAAGGATTCCACCTCCGCTACAGTAACATGGAAGCAGAGAGTGATGTACTGCTGTGCCAACACCGTCACCCTCTCCTCCAACCTAGCATGGAAGGATTCCACCTACACCACAGTAACATGGAAGCAGGCAGTGATGTAGAGCTAACACCATCACCCTCTCCTCCGAGCTAGTATGGAAGGATTCCACCTCTGCCACAGTAACATGAAACGAGCAGAGAGTGATGCAGCGAGCATCCGCTTCCCACGGACGATGCGTGAAGGGCTCCATGTCCGGTGCGCTTTTCTCCGAGACTCACAGACCCACCCTACACTACCTCTTCGTTCGTTAATCGCCCACACGTGAACTGCGGGAAGATCTCTCTCACTCTAAAGCGATCCGTAGACGCGAGTGACCTCTGCCCTCGCGCTGGTGCCAGTAGCGCCACCTTGTGACGGGTGATGTCGGTAAGCTGAGGGAGTGGTGTGAACCTGAGCACATCTTCGCACATCTTCGCACCCGTAGGGAGTGTCGTGCTTGCACAGAGCTTCTTGAGAACTTGATTTCACTGATAACTGCATTTCATTCTATCGCAGGCTAGATGTGTTGTGTTCACACCCTCACAGCTCACACAGCTCGCACTCTCATGTGTATCATTCCTCATCTCACGGCTGCACTTGTCTCTTACACTTACAGCCAAGCTAGTCACCACAGTGCGTCTATAATTGTATCAGGAGTAAGATAATATAGGATCCTATACAGTCTATTACAGCCAAGCTAGTCACCACAGTGCGTCTATAATTGTATGCCACTACGAGCATTGAGTTAAAGTACTAGCAGCATTGCACGCTCCATTGTGATGCTAGCGCACGCGCATACGTGCACACGCACAAACACACACGAACGCACGTACGCACACGCACGCACACACGCACACACGCACACACTCACTCACTCACACACACGCACACGCACGCACAGACACACACACACACACACGCGGACGCGCGCACACACACGCACACGCACACGCACACGCACGCGCACTCACACACACACACACACACACACACACACACACACACACACACACAC
>NW_014589667.1:0-1506 GCF_000485595.1 Priapulus caudatus | reverse complement strand
GAGAGAGCGAGAGAGCGAGAGAGAAGGAAGCGGGGCGAGAGAGAGAGAGAGAGAGGAGAGAGCGAGAGAGAAAGTAAAAATTGGGTGGGGGGAGGTCGCCGTGGGTCGCATACCCATGCGACGGGGTGTTGCCGCATACGACCTCCCCCCCCCCCACCGATTGGCGACAGATTTTTCTCTTCGATAGTTCTCCATCACTGTCAAACATCACCGCCTCACACAACGTGCCCACGGTGGCCACACAATTGTTACAGTACTGTAGTTCCCACTCCCGCACCTGTAGAATTCCCCCCCAACCTCCACCCCACCCCACCACCCCACCCCACCCCACCCCACCAACGTCCTTCAGGCTTCAACTGAAGCCCTAACGGTGTCTAACGTTTCCCAAATTCTCTTCGTTGTTCCTAACCCTCTCCGTCCTTACTCATGCCGTTCCAAGGTCCACCTCTTCACCCCTACTTGATTCCCCCCCCCCTGTGTGTGTGTCTCTCGACGTCGCATCGCTAGCTAATCTACGACAGATGACCGGCGTGCCCTTGTCAGCGTCATTAAAATGTCGAGAGGTGGCGGCGCGGCAGACGCTCTTGTATTGCCGCTGCCCCGCTGCCGGGCCTGCAATAAACACCGACCGCTCGTCTGTCAGACATCGTCATCTATTCCGCGTGTAGCCGTGAGACTGCGGTCGTGGTTGGTGGTGACGGTGGTTGGTGGTGAGGTTTAGCGCCTATGTCTCTGTATGTAGTGTGTTATTAAAGATGCGCTCGTAGCCCCCCCCCCACCAGCCAGCCAGCCCCCCGGGGCACAGGCACGTCAGAGGTGCACAGTTTACGAGCTGCTGGTTTCTGTAAGCGGTTCAGCAGTAACAATGTGCTTTATATGTCACCTGGTTGTGTAGGTAACGGGCAACGGTATGCAATATATATATATATATACACACACATATATACATATATATGTGCATATATATATATATATATATAAACGGCCAGCGGATTCAAATAATATAGTATATATATAGGGATATATATATGTGCATATATATATCATAGTTTATGCATATATATATATATATATGAATAACATCTTGTTATGCTTGCGCTCTACACTGCTGTAGATGCTCAATGCAATTAATGCCAGAGCGCTAATAATAAACTCTGATTAAACAGCAAAAAGTGATGCTCTTTGTGGTTTAATCTATCGTACAATATCATATATATATATAAATATATATATATATATATATATATATATATATATATATGTATATATAATTAAATTGGGAAGGGTATTAATTAAAGGTTTTGTTGGACTTTAAGGTCTTTAAAGCCTATAGTCTTCCTGTCTTTCTGTCCTTCTGTCTTTCTGTCTTCCTCTTTTGTACCTGTCTTAGTACAGTTTTTTGTGTAATTTTGAGTTATTCAGTTTTCCCGACCAATTTATTTTTGTATGCGCATCAACTTATGTAGTTTATGGTGCTAATGAGGAATATATGCTACCATTTTTGAA
>NW_014589666.1:0-1507 GCF_000485595.1 Priapulus caudatus | reverse complement strand
GTGTCGATAAATCGATACCCTATCATCGAACCGTAGGCGTAGAGAGTGCGTTGGGAGCACCTCCCTCCCTCTCTCTCTCTCTCTCTCTCTTTCACTCACACAGACGGCTATATAACGTACAGTTGGCGATGCCTATATTCACTAGCTAACGTAATTACTCGAAGCCAAGGCCGACGATATCATATCCGTCGGTGAGCCGTCTGATCCCATATATATATATATATATATAAACGTATGTGTCTATTTATATAGCGCCCGTAAAAAAGGAAAAAATTTCAAGAGATAGAGATACAGAGAGAATGAGAGAGCGAGAGAGTGAGAGAGCGAGAGAGAGCGTGCGTGCGCACGCGCGCGTGTGTGTGTGTACGTGTCTGTGTGCGTGCGTGCGTGCGTGTGTTCCCTCGTATTAGATTCGCTGCGTTAGAGGAGCGGTCGTGCGTGGGTAAATCGTGGTTAGCGGCGCAGCATGAGATCTTTCAGACTTTCCTTCCTGCATGGTTACAGCGGCAAAGAAACCCTACACATAACCCAAGTCCTTACACTGACCCTAACCCTAATCACAACCCTAGCCCTGACCCTAATCACAACCCTGACCCTGACCCTGACCCTGACCCTGACCCTGACCCTAACCCTGATCCTGACCTTAACCCTAACCCTAGCTCTAACCCTAACCCCAACCCTAACCAATAATAACATATAGCCCTAACCCATTACTCTAGTCCTTGAACTGAACTTAACCCTAACCTTAATCCTAACCCACAACCCTAACCCTTACCCTAACCCTAACCCTAACCCTAACCCATAACTCTAGTCCTTACACTGAACCTGACCATAACCCTAATTCTAACTCATAACCCTAACACTAACACTAACCCTAATCCTAACCCATAACAATAACACTAACACCAACACTAAACCTAACTCTAACCCTAACCCTAACCCAAACTCTAACCCGGACCCTAACCTCAACCCTAACCGTAACCCTAACTCTAACCCTAACCCTAACACTAACCCTAACCCTAACACTAACCCCAACCCTAACACTAACCCTGACACATGCGCCCCAGTAGGACATCAGACATAGTATCAAAGTTGAGCGCCGAGGCTTTTAGTGAAAGCTACACAGCTAACGACCTGTCCGTTCATCGTCAGCATAGACTGACTCCACGCGTCGTTGTCGATGGCAGCCTAGTGGCACGCCGGCGAACGGTGTTGGCAGTCTATGCCGCGAGCATAAAACCCCCATAAACGTCGACGTCGGTGATTTAGCATCCGGATTCAGACGATAATATCACACGCTGCTTCTTATTAAGTCGACACAGACGCGTGGAATGCAGGCAGCAGGGCGTCTGCGGCAAGCCAGGAGGTTGCACATACATACACACACACACACACACACACACACACACACACACACACACACACACACACACACACACACGACACACACACACACTACGTACACACACACACACACACACACACACACACACACACACACACACAC
>NW_014589665.1:0-1507 GCF_000485595.1 Priapulus caudatus | reverse complement strand
AGAGAGAGAGAGAGAGCGACGTAAAAGTGACAGACATGACGCCTTGATTTACAGCCCCCACCCTCCTCCCCCCTCACCACACCTCCTTCTTCCTTCTTCACCACCCTCCCTCTCACCACTCATCCCTCTTTCCCCCTCACCACCCCTCCCTCCTCCCCCCTCACCACCCCTCCCCTCCTGTCGCCTCACCACCCACTCCCTCCTCCCCCTCACCACCCCTCCCTCCTCCCCCTCACTACCCCTCCCCTCCTCCCGCTCGCCGCCCTCACCCTCACCACCCTCCCTCCTCCCCTTCACCACCCTCCCTCCTCCAGCCGCTCTCAGCCGCCTTGTGTGGTTCGGCTGTTCGCGCGTTTCGGGGCGTGCGTCGTGGCCCGCCCTCCCTTAGCGTGCCTCTCGCTTTAGCTTGTGGCGGTGTGTGAATCCCGTACCGTGCTGTTTGCTGTGTGCCGAGCCAGTACGATTTTTGACCTCCCCCAGGCACCGTATAACGATTTACGGGCTGGCGCTTCACTATTGGAGGCGCGTGCTCACGTAAATCGCATAATTCTAAACTGTAGTGTGTGTGTGTGTGTGGACGTTCCATTAGCCTGTGTGTGCTGATCGTGTGTGGATGTGTGTGGTGTGTGTGGTGTGGCTGTGTGTATGATGGGTAGTGTCGTGGGCGCGGGGCGGTGCTGCGTTGATGTGGCGGCGAGGGCCGGCGCAGGGAGGAGGGAGGGAAAGAGCGAAGAGATGAGAGGGGCTGGAGCGAGAGAGGCGGCATGGAACTAGGTGGTGGCGTGGCGGGCGAAGCTTGTGGGGCGGGCTGGGAGAGTGAGGGAATGGAGGCGGTATGGACGTCGCGGAAGGGGAGTGTGTACTGCATGTGGAGTGCTAACGGTGACTGCGTTATAAGGAGAGGAGGCCGGCTACCGTGGTCCGATTGTTTGTTTAGATGGAGGAGAAAAATTGTATATTTTTAACTCATTGAATTGTGGGCAAGAGGAGAGCGGCGGGAGGGCCGTGATGATGCTGCTGCCGTGTAGAGTGGCGTTTACGAGGAAAGGTGATGTGGCGACAGCAAGGCAGGGCGAGGGTCGAAGAGGAGCGGGCGCGGAAGGAGTAGAGCAAGAGAGTGCGCGTGGGCGTGTTCCGTTGCGTGGCGCGTGGTCGTGGTGTATGCGTGCGGGGTTTCGTGGACGTGGTGTCGGTGGTAACGGGGGGATGGGGGCGAAGGTAGAGGAGGGGAGGGAAAGGGCAGAAAAAGGAGGAGGTCTTATGGCGGATGGCGGCGAGACGCGTTGCTGGCGGTGACTGAGCGCGGGGCGGATACTACGCTTGTGTAGCGTGGTTTACAGTTGAGTGAGCAGTTAGCGCGCGGGGGTAGAGTCGTTAGTATTGGATGGAGTGGGAGGATTGACGATGTGTCTGTGTAATTATGTAGTGATGGTGTGTCGTTGCGCGGATAGCGTGTGAGTGGCGGTGTGAGTGGCTCAATAAGGGCGGTGGGGGGGCCGGACGCGAC
>NW_014589664.1:0-1508 GCF_000485595.1 Priapulus caudatus | reverse complement strand
CAATTCTAAGTTACCCCATTTCTGACCTATCCTGAAAATTTTATTAATTAATTATTTAATTAATTAATTGGATCCGGATAACCACCAAAATGTAATCAATTCTAAGTTTGTCCCATTTCTGACCTAACCTAAAAATTTTATTAATTAATTAATTAATTAATTAATTGGATCCGGATCACCACCAAAACAAAATCAGTTCGAAGTTAGCCCATTTCTGACCTATCCTGAAAATTGTATGACAATCCGTCCATAACTTTTTCAGTTAGGCTGTACACAAACAAACCAACGCACAAACCCACAAACCAACAAACACACGCCGGTGAAAATATTAACCTCCTGCCAACCCCTTGGCAGAGGTAATAAAAATATGTAAGACCGACAGGTTTTGCGCAATTTGCAGATTGGTTGCCCAAACTGCGAATGCGCTGAAATTCCTAGTTTGTGCAAGATTCCAAGTTTGGGTACAACAAGCACAAGAATAAGACAAATAACTAAATTCATGTTGTTAGTGCCCAGAGTGTGCATGCGGTGTACTTGTGTGTTGTAGTTGAGCATTTGACCGGCATTTACAGGTGATTATCGGCAATAATAAGCGAAATAGAGTAGAGAAACATTAAGACTTTGGTAGCAAATACATTTCGTGTTTATTTACCATTGTTTTTTTTATTGAGACGTTTCAAGTACCTGTGAATACAGCAATTCTGTACAGTACCTACCTATGAACAGGATTCTGATGACATTATACAATGGCACATTATGGCTGGAATTATGGAATATATATATATATATATATATATATATTTATATTCCATAATTCCAGCCATAATATATATATATATATATATTAGCAAAGCACTTGAAGACTAGTATTTAACTAATCTAATAAATCTAATAAATCTAATAAATTTAAGTAATCTAATAAAATGTCTAACATACGCTGCTGGCTAATAATATATATACGTGCCTTATTTCTCTAACACTCGCGCATACGCACGCGCGCACGCACGCACGCACACACACGCGCGCCCGCGCGCGCATTACACAATCGCTTTCGCACGCAACCAGCCTCAACAATCCACGCGCGATCACGCGAAGACGTATACGCACGTTCACACACATGCGCGCACGCACGCGCACACACAAACCAAATGTGCTTTTTAAGTTACGTATAAAAGGTTAATTAATTATGTCGCGGAGAATGGCAACGAATTTCTTGAATAAATACGTTACTTTCAAATGTGCTATTAAACTAATCAACAGGCTTTGTATGTAATTAAACCGAAAATTTACCCTGAAATTTATTTTCCATACTTTCTCGTGGCATAATCTGATGAGCAATCTACAAGGGTAATGCATTCTACGTGAGTGAGTGAGTGAGTGAGTGAGTGAGTGAGTGAGTGAGTGAGTGAGTGAGTGAGTGAGTGAGTGAGTGAATGAGTGAGTGAGTGTGTGAGTGAGTGAGTGAGTGAGTGAAAGTGAGTGAGTAAGTGAGTGAGTGAGTGAGTGAG
>NW_014589663.1:0-1508 GCF_000485595.1 Priapulus caudatus | reverse complement strand
GTACGTCTACTCTTTGGTTGGTGTAGGCGAACGACCTTTCGTTACTTAGTCATAATAGTATAGTAGAGGGAGGACGAGCGATAGTCGTAACGTAACGACGCACACACACACACACACACACACACACACACACACACACACACACACACACACACACACACACCTGTGCGTGTATGTATCATGTAGACACTGTTGGCGATTCGCAATAAATCTATAGCATTCAAATCCGTTTCCGCGGCGAGTGAGAAACGTTTGCTGTTATACATTTCAGTTAAACAAGAAACGCCGCATCGTCGGCCGGGTGTCGTGCAGGAACATCAAGCATGAATGCCCGAAGCCAACATGTGACACACCGGTCTTACTCCCCGGCCAGTGTTGCAAGCGTTGCATAGAGGAAGGTGAGACTACTCCCTCATGATTGCCATTACTAATTACTATCTACTCTCTTGTACTCCATTCACATAGGCAATGTGGCCACGTCAGTAGCACACATGAATTCCGTGATCAATAATTTGCTTATACACACGGAGTCTATTCCCTATTGCCTTTCTTCTGATTAATCGCGTGGTCACGCTAACGACACATTGATTCAATATATAATCATTAGCAATGTTTATCAACGCCCATAATAGCTCTGTATATAAGCATAGTAATTCAAGGAAAACTTAACGGTGAATATGACCGGATTTCTAAAGTACGTATTTTTTTTACCTTCGCAGACGTGACTGGCGGTATAGGGGATCCGGATCCGAGCTTAGCCCGGTTGTCACCACCTTCTGTAGAAGGTAATCCGATCCTATGAGATATTGATGCTGTTTTAGGGCATAGGCGCATATACGCATATACAAATCCAACGTCATCTTATGTATATATATATATATATTATAAACATATTATATTATCTATACATATATGCAATATAGAGTATATTGTATATAATTAACTACATATAAATATATATGAGATTGCACACATACACACACACACACCTCAACCACACCACATCACACACACAGCCTTATACACACGGCACCACACAACACAAACACACCACACACACACACACACACACGGCATCACACACACACAACACACACACAACAACACACACACACACACACGACACAACCAGACAGCACACACCGACACTTACACACACACACACACACACACCACACACACAGGCTACACCGCCCACACAACACAAGCCTCATTCACACCACAACCAACACACCACACACACGACACACCACACACACATACACAACACACGCCCAGCGCCACACACGACACACACACACCAGCTACTCCCACACACACCCAGCTTTACACCCACAACGCGCACCACAACAAACCACAGTCATATAACTTACCACACAACGATACAATTCGCGCTACCCTCCCTTACTGATTGTGCATTCACAACTGGTCTACCTCGACCAGCTATGCTTAACTTCGTCGCCCACACTGAGCCACACTCTCCACCCACACGGATCATCGTGAAAGCC
>NW_014589662.1:0-1509 GCF_000485595.1 Priapulus caudatus | reverse complement strand
CGATGTGAGTATGCAGTTGTATGCTGAAGCGGCGGATTTTGCCTTCGAGAAAGGCTATTATTATTGCAGACACCAAATTTGAATTTGGCCTGGATGAGGATGACCAACTGGTGCTGATGGATGAAATATTATCACCGGATTCATCACGTTTCTGGCCTGTGGACTCATATCGTGCAGGCATTAGTCCTCCTTCGTTTGATAAGCAATTTATCCGAGATTACTTGGAAACTTTAGACTGGGATAAAACACCACCTGGGCCGCATATTCCTCAAGAGATCTTAGAAAAGTCAGCGGCAAAATACCAAGAGGTTGCAGATTTGTTATTGGGGTCTGAGGCGTGAAAGTTTTAGTTACTGGCGCTGCTGGGTTTATCGGCTCGGCAGTTGCTGAGTATTTATTGCTGCGTGGCGACGATGTCGTTGGTATTGATAATCTTAATGATTATTACGATGTTTCTTTAAAGCAGGCACGGATACAACGTATTGAAGCTACGGAAAAAAGCGCGATGTTTACCTTTATGAAACTCGATATTGCCGATCGTATGGCGATGGAGTCTTTATTTAGTGAAGCACACTTTGATGCGGTGGTAAATTTAGCGGCACAAGCGGGGGTGCGATATTCAATAGAGAACCCGCTGGCTTATGTGGACAGTAATATCACTGGTTTTGCCCATTTGCTAGAAGGGTGTCGCCACCATAAAGTGAAACATTTTGTGTATGCATCATCAAGTTCGATTTATGGCTTGAATGAGTCTATGCCTTTTTCTGTGCACGATAATGTGGATCATCCCGTTTCACTGTATGCCGCATCAAAAAAATCCAATGAGTTAATGGCGCACAGTTATTCACATCTTTATAATCTGCCGACCACGGGCTTGCGTTTCTTTACGGTATACGGTCCTTGGAGTCGCCCCGATATGGCAATGCTAAAGTTTGCACATAAAATGGTCGCGGGTGAAGAGATTGATGTGTATAACTACGGCAAACATCGGCGTGACTTTACCTATATTGATGATATTGTCGAAGGCGTCGTACGTGTTTTAGATCGACCTGCGCAGGGAAATGCTCAGTGGGATGGTAAAAAGCCAGATCCTGCTAGCAGTCCTGCACCGTGGAAAATATATAATATCGGCAATCATAAACCCGTTGAGCTAATGGATTATATTCATGCCATTGAAAAACACCTTGGTGTAACGGCTAAAGTAAATTTGTTACCCTTACAGCCGGGTGATGTGCCAGATACCTATGCTGATGTCGAAGCATTAATTGAAGATGTAGCTTACTGTCCTGCGACAGCATTAGATGATGGTGTGGCAAATTTCGTGCGCTGGTATAAAGATTATTATGCTGCTTAAATTGACTTTTATTACAACTATAAATTAAACCTAAATGACGCTTACTCAAAATTACCCGCAGTTAAAAAAATTACCGCAGTGGATTACAATATTACTGGTCGTCTTGCTGGGAATTACCTTAGCAAAATTACTGTGGGTGGTATTAACGCCAGAAG
>NW_014589661.1:0-1510 GCF_000485595.1 Priapulus caudatus | reverse complement strand
GTGATAGAGGTTATATATTCAGTGACGCCGGAAAGACGGAGGATCAAGAGAGAGAGAGATGCAGAGGACTGATAGTGGAGAGTCGCAGTGAGATGAAAGGCGAGAGAGAGAAGACGAGAGAGGAGGGAGCGAAGAGAGAGAGAGAGAGACACTACTCAAACAGAGTAACTATCAGCACGAAGAAAGGACAGGAGAGAGAGCACAGAATCATACAGAGGAGAGAGCACGAGCTCGAGCGGCAGTTAATGAGGAGCGGAGTCGTTGTGACTAAATGACGAGGAGAGAGAGATTCACAAGGCAGAGAGAGAGGAGAGAGAGCAGTTAGAAGAGAGGGGAGAGAGATAAGAGAGAGAGAGAGAGAGAAGCCTGAAGTTCTCAATGTGTGTCTTCAACAGCAACGAAGATAGATGAGGAACGCAAGAGAGAAGAGGCAGCACACGTACGAAGAGAGCGGAAGGAGGATATCGGAGAGGACGATACTAGTATGAGAGTTGGTTATCAGCAGGGGCTTATAAAGTGGTTTCTCGTCTCCAAGGACCCCTGGTGTGAGTTCTCAAATGTGTGTCTTTCTACAACTGAGTTTCTGCAGACAAGGAGAATGCGGCTTCAAAACACATGGGAGAGAGAAAAGGAGATGAGACGAGAGAGGGAGGGAGAGAGAGAGCCCCCGTGGGGAGAGAGAGAGAGAGAGAGACAGAGAGAGAGAGAGGCACGTTAGTAGAGATATGAGAGATGAGAGAGAGAGAGAGAGAGAGAGAGAGAGAGACAGAGAGGAGAAGAGACAGGCAGACAGAGAGCTGTGGACACTGCTTGCACTCTATCTCCCTCTCCGTGGGCTTCTCTCACTACTCCCTACAACCACGTACGTTTGTTTGCAGCAAATATAGCCATACATAATTATCTACGTCCAATTTCTCATCATTAGGCTGGTTATATCAGAATAACAATAATAATAATAGGCACGCACGCACGCACGCACGCACACACACACACACACGCACGCACACACACACACACAGACGCGCACGCACGCACGCATGTATATCTAGCTGTGGTAATACTAGGGTAACAGTTGGCCTTGTAATTGATGGTCGTCAACATCATCATCATCATCATCATCATCATCATCATCATCATGTTGTGTGTGCGTGCATGTGTGCGTGTGTGCGTGCGTGTGTGTGTGCGTGCGCGTGCTTACATGCATGAATGTGTGCGCATATATATATATATATATATACATATACATATATGTGTGTGTATATAAATACAAAGCATTGTCGTTTAGATCGTCCTATCGCGACAACGATTGCGTGGTGCTCTCCCGTCAATCGCTCTGGGCGGATGGATCAATCTTTTCGGGTGACGACGAGCGACACAGGAAACAATTATGGTTTTATCGTCTGCTTGCTGTGTGCGTTGCGTGCGAGGGCTTCAGGCGCCTGGTTGCACGCAGAATTCTCACAGCGTCCCGTGCGTGTGTGTGCGTGTGTGTGTGTGGCGGGGGGGGGGG
>NW_014589660.1:0-1511 GCF_000485595.1 Priapulus caudatus | reverse complement strand
GAGAGAGAGAGAGTGTGAGAGAGAGAGGGAGATAGAAAGAGAAAGCGATTCTACTCCGTTGTTCGCGTCAAGTAGGGTTAAGAAATACTTGAATACTTGACAGTAGCAGCTCAGATAATGACAGCGCCTCTAGCCATCGTACTGCCTCACAACGCTGACGTGTCTATAGTGACTGATAATAATCCTGGCTGATAATACCCACCCACATTTCTCTGATGACTCAGGGGTCGAGGGGGAGGGGGTGTATCTAGCACGGCGAGTGGTGCAGAGAGGTGTATCGTTGAATGTCGTTAAAAGTCGACGCGAGGACACATTCCTGCTGTGCATGGAGCGAGATGTTAGAATGATTTCGGCAGCCATTGTTTTGTTTTTTTAACTATAGAGGGCGCTCTGGCGATGATGTAACTTTATTGCTGTCACTCCACACCACTTATGTAAAAAACATATAATAACCCCCACCACACACATCCTTGAGCTGTATATGCAAACCATATAATAAGTTAATAACCCACACACACTCACCACGGAGCTGTACGATATAATACCCCCTCCCCCGCGCGCACACACCCCTGAGCGTTTGCGGAATACTTCGCCCTCGCCAGGCAGCGTCTTTACTTAGTGTTTTTACGAGAGAACGTGAACGATAACTGACTGGCTGGCTGCTTGCTCCAGCGGATCTCTGCACGACGCGGCCACACACTGCGACCCGCCATGACTACAGTCCCCACCTCCCGCCGTCGGTCCCTCCGCCCCCACCCCTCCCTCCGCCTCCCGCCGTCCCCGTCCCTTCCGCCACCGCCCTTGCCCCCCCCCTGCTGCAGTCTCCACCAGTGTGTGTGCAAGTACTTGCAATCGTGTGTGTGTGTGCGTGTGTGTGTGTGTGCGTGTGTGTGCACGCACTTGCGCGTGCGTGCGTGCGTGCGTGCGTGCGTGCGTGTGTGTGTGTGTGTGCGTGCGTGCGTGCGTGCGTGCGTGCGTGTGTGCGTGTGTATGCGCGCACTTGCGCGTGCGTGCGTGTGTGCGCGCGCACTCGCGCGTGCTTCGTGCAGTAAATATAAATACATAATGGGTGTACTACGTGAACATAGACGGGCGTATAGCCTGGACTTCGTTAAACATGAATGAAATGAAATGAGCGGAGCGTACATGACAGCCATACGTACGCAGCGGCGGCCACACCTTCTCTCTCTCATTTTTCTATACGTTCGATCGCTTCTAGGGTCACGTTCGCATTTTAGCGCAACAAAACGCGTGACCCAATTCCCGTAAAAATCTAGCACAACGCTCGCGCATATGTAGCCTCGATGACGTCACACGTCACACGGATGACGTCAGTAGTCGATGTTGTTCTTCTTCTGAGGGGATCCGAAGACAACTTGTATTGCTGGTAATGTCAACTTGATCGAGTGGGTCCTGTTTTAAGACGAGCCGAGGAAATGTGCAACACGAAGACCGGTGTCGTTATTTTGATGAAATTAATTCTTTCTATCTCTCTCTCTCTCTCTCTCTCT
>NW_014589658.1:0-1513 GCF_000485595.1 Priapulus caudatus | reverse complement strand
TGTGAGTGTGAGTGTGTGTATGTGGTGTGTGTGTGTGTGTGTGTTGTGTGTGTGTGTTTGTGTTTGTGTGTGGGCAGCTGTGAGTGTGTGTGGGTATGTTTGTGTGTCGTGGGTGGGTGGGGGGGCGGTGTTATGTGTTGTGGGTGTGTGTGTGTGTGGGTGTGTTGTGTGTGTGCTGTGCGTGTGTGTGTGTGTGTGTGTGTGTGTGTCTGTGTTGTGCGGTGTGTGTGTGTGTGTGTGTGGGTGTGTGTTGTGTGTGGTGCTGTGGTGGGTTGTGTGTGTGTGTGTGTATGTGTATGTGTGTATATGTGGAATGTATATTATGTATATGTTCATGTGAGTTAGCATGTATATGTACATGTGATGGCTTGTCGCGCGTGTGTGCGTGCGTGTGTGCGTGTGTGCGTGCGTGCGTACGCGCGCGTGTGTGTATCGAGACAGCCCGGCAGAGAAGCGCGATGGGGGTGTAACAAGAGCAAGAGTGAGAAGGGGAGGACGACAGCGAGAGTAAAATAGGAGCAGAGACAGAAAGAGGGAACGTGAAACGATTCGGCACCGCCAATACCCCGACATGATCGCCCAATTTACTTTCACAACCAGCGCAGGATTCGCCTAGACTGGCCCGAGTAAGCGGCCCCCATCTACTATGGTCAGCAGGTTTAATTGGTTCGCTTTACACTATCTCCGCCGAGGCTAGTACCTATATCAAGAGCTGATAATACCCGTCGTGATTATATGTATCTATATACCTAGTCTGTGCGGGGATGCGCGTGGTTTCTCCGGGCCGCGGCGCCCCGGATCCGCGGTACTCGTCATAGTTTATATTATATATATTATATAAGGCTAGTCCTACAAGAACTCAATTTATGTTATGTTTTATATATAAAGGTATATAAGTAGCCTACTATAAATCCTCAGGTAATAGTTAGTGAAATACCTATTAGTAATTAATTACTTTATATTGCAGCGTCCGGGATCGCGCCCACAAGGAGCACGCGGCCTTGTTCTGCTTGGCGCCGCAAGCCATATACTGCTAAATGCTTACTGAGATGTTGAGGTCATAGGCATGTTTGTGCTTTACATTTCGCCACAGAGGGAAGAGTCATACGAGATTAGTATGTTATTTGTGTTTATATTAATATGAGGAGAGAGAAGCGAGCGCGAGGTGCGAGGAGAGTGGATGCGATGAAGAGAGCAAGGAGGAGATTTGAGAGAGGGCGGAGAGTGATGATAACGAGATGGTGATTCGTGGCGTAGTGGGGGAGCAGATCCGTGCGCTGCCACATTCATTTCTCTGTTCGCTTCCACCCTCTGTCCCCTCTCTCTCCCTGAGTACTGCCCCTTTCTTCTCTCTCTGGACACCGCTCTGCCCCTCTCTCTTTCTCTGTCTCTCTCTCTGCGTTCTTGGATCGTCGTTGAATTGTCTTTCGTGCTATGCTCTCTCCACGTAGATGAGTATCTGAGAGAGGAGGAGATGTTTTCGCGTGTTTTGCGCAATTGGTTGCCATCGTTC
>NW_014589657.1:0-1513 GCF_000485595.1 Priapulus caudatus | reverse complement strand
ACATCAGATACAGTAGCCGGGACGGAGTGAGGGGCGGGAGTAGAGGGAGTGAGAGGGGAAGGTGTGTGTGTGTGTGTGTGTGTGTGTGTGTGTGTGTGCGTGCGTGCGTGTGTGTGTGCGTGCGTGCGTGAGTGCGTGCGTGCAGGTTAGTGCTCGAGATAGCAGCTTGTCTACTATTCAGGGACTGATAATTTTATTTTATTAATTGTTTTATTTTAATTAATTGTTGGGCACGACTGGCTAATTTTATGGATTTGACTATAGGTTATGAAAAGTAGAAAATAAGCGACTAATTTAAAAAAAAAACAGTACTAAATTATTTAATATATATAGGTTAGGTAGAAATCGAAATTATTGGGATCAGTAATGACTGAGTTTTCATGTTAATTTATTTATTGTCAGGATTGAAGTGCACGTGATCTAGCGTATACTGTCTGCCTTTTTACTACCTGCTGGAGACAACCGGACCGGACGGGACGTAGAGGAGGAGAGGGCCCGAGAGAGACGAGAGAGACTGTGAAGAGGAGCATAGAGATGAGAGAGAGACGCAGACAGCCGAGACGGAGAGCATCCGCACTGAGAGACGAGACGAGAGAGCGGTAGGCCAGGATCGCGCTGGCAGCATGATGGACGATCAAGATAAAGAGAGATATGAAGAGCGAGCACGCACGAGGAACGGGGGAAGAGAAAAGACGAGAGACGAGAAGAGGTCAAGAGACGCAAAGACGGGAGAGACGAGACGGACGTGATTTTAAACAGGAACTTTCGAGTAGAGAGACGATGGGTGATAGAGATGAGAGATAGAGGACGACGAGAGAGTACGAGAGAGCAGAGGAGCGGAAGGAGGGAGAGAAAGATCGAGAGAGACACAGAGCAGAGATGACGAGGGGTTGACACGACCCGAGGACGCTGCGCAGGGGGTAGAGGGAGAGGTGCCTCCTGAGGCCGAGCAGGAGAGAGAAACTACACAGAGAGACGAGAGACCGAGAAGAAGAAAGTCTGGAGAGAGTTGTGCGCTTATAATTAGTAATTGATGATCTGAATTTGCATTTCATTGATCTTTGAGCTTTCATCTTTGCCTACGATATTGCACAGTAAACTAGAGATTAAACGGCTGGTACGTACCGAGGCAGGAGAGCATAGGAATGCATCGTGGAGTTGTGTGCGCGAGCGTCCTCAAGGCAGGCGTAAATTATAACAGTAATTATACTATTATTATGTTAAGTAAGCGTAGTAAGTTAACTTATAAGCTACCAATATAATCTAACGCCTCCCTTGTGCCGCGGGCACTTAGCGAGCGTGACAGCGTCGTCGCGTGACAGCCCGTGTGCGCGTGATCTAACTCTCCAACGACGTAGTGTCCGCCACGTACTTCAACAAAAAACACACACGCCCAATCCGGGAATGTGTTGAAATGCTGCCAGAGTTGAATAATAGAACTCCACTTTATGGCGTCACGAACCACAACGAGCAACAGAAGCCCTCGCATGTTAACTAGCATCGGGGCATCAGT
>NW_014589656.1:0-1513 GCF_000485595.1 Priapulus caudatus | reverse complement strand
GCTGCTGCTGCTGGTGGTTATGCTACTGCTACTGCTGCTGCTGCTGCTATTGCTGATGCTGCTGCTGCTGACAGAAATCAGTGGCATTTCACAATCACGAATCAAATCGCACAGATGAATTGCGAAGACATCTCATGCCACCCGATGGGTGGGCTGTTAGTGTGGGGGAAGGTGTCTCGATTACAAATGCCCTGATTCGATATGATCTAAAGACTGCGCGTACAACGTAGGCGACGCGGCGTAAAGCCGATTGTAGCGAAAATGATTGACTATCCGCGCTGCTGCTGCTGCTGCTGCTGCTGGGAGGGGCGAAGGAAGAGGAGCGAGTAAGAGGAGCGAGGGGAAGCGAGGCGAGGAAAGAGGGAGAGAGAGAAGAGAGAGAGGAGAGAGGAGATAGAGAGAGCGAAAAGACGACCGAGAAAGAGAGAGGGAGATGGACCGAGAAGAGAGATGAATAAAAAATGTACGATAGAGAGAGAGCACTGATGAGATCACGATGAGAGGAAGAGGAGACGAGAAAGAACGAGAGAGAGAGATCTGAGAAAAAAAATGGAGCAGGAGGCCGAGCGAGCACGACAAAGAAGACGAGATGGAGAGAGAAAGAGAGAGATGAGAGTAGAGGGAGACGCAGATGATGAGACGAGAGAGATCCGAGACGAGAAAGAGAGTAGCAGTGAGAAGAGAGCAGGAGAGTGCGAGCACCCGGATGAACGAACGGAGGGCCAAGACGCGGACGAGCAAGAAAAGAGAGAGACTGAGAGAGAGCAGGAGACGATGATTCGGCCGCGAAGAGAGAGAGATAGCAGATGAGAAAACTAGAGAGGCAGCCAACCAAATGATGAGACGGACATGATGAGAGTAGAGAGACAAGATGAGAGGAGATAGACGATGACAAGCGAAAAGCACGAGAGCACAGAGAGAGAGACGAGAGCGACCGAGAAGATGAGAGAGAGAGAGAGAGAGACCGCTACACTGCAGCGATCTGAGGAAGAGAGGAAGAGCGCTGGAGGCACGAGGCAGAGATGCATGAGACCGGAAAGCAGGTTGAGAAATGTAGAGAGGGGAGACGGTCCCGCTGTCGCGGTTCGCTCTCGACCGGATCACCATAAATTATCAGCCAAATTAATTTTCTGTAAGTCGACGGTTACATAATTTAGTGCGTCCGTCGAGGTATTTATCATTGTCAATACGCGCCCTATCGCGTGCGCCGATGGTGTGGGGTTGTCGCTAGCTCTGCTTTGTCCTGGGTGTACGTTCACGTGTTGGTATAGCCCAACATTGCGTATAGCAGCAGCTGCCGATTCAGCCGGCAGCAGCAGCAGCAGCCAAGCAGCAGCGCAGCAGCAGCAAGCAGCTAGGCATCAACAGCCAGCCCAGCAGCAGTAGCCAGCAGTAACAATAGCCAGTAGCAATGAGTAGTAGCAATATGCAATAGAAGTAGGCAGCGTAGCCAGCATCAGGCAGCAGCAGATAGCATACAACAAAAACAGCAGTTAGCGGTAGTAGTAGGCAC
>NW_014589655.1:0-1513 GCF_000485595.1 Priapulus caudatus | reverse complement strand
GCCCCACTCTTTATCACTTTATCACTGTCTAACCTGCAGATTGCCTACTTTGTGGTTTGGGCATTGTAATAATGCGATAGCAAGATAGTAGATATAAATTGTAGCAAGGCATGTTGCACACAGCATGTATTCTTGTGTCGTGGTGTGTTTATCTATGCTGAACCGATTTTGTGAATGTGAGCACTGCAGATGTACTGCTGTATATATATACCGCTGTATATATACTGCTGTATATATACCGCTGTATATATATGCTGTGGACATATGTACATATATCTAGCTTGGCTGAACAATGATTGATTGATATTGGAAGATATTCCTTCCTTTGTTCTACATTGTACATTCCGCAGTCAATATGATTTCAACGTACAAGAATCCAAAACTCGAAATTGTAAAAAGTTTTGAGGGAGGTAGAGGTCGGGATTTCCATGTGATATCGATATCGATGAATCACGCCCATTACAAGCTCGCGTCAGTTGCACATCGTAATCATTAACATGATAATGATATTAATATATTATAATCATTATTATTACAATCATTATTATTACAATCATTATTATTAGTATCATTATTATTACCATTGTTAATATTGTTGTTTTTATGGGTTTGATTCGTTAGCTTCGTTAGTTCAATAGCTATATTTCGTAAGCTGACGTGTCGTCGTTCTCTCGCAGGTGCACCGTATCTACCGCAGCAGTGGCGCCAGCTGGGCGAAGGCGCAGGAGGAGTTTGCGACGGGCGTCATGACCAATCAGGGCGTGCAGCAGGGCGTCACCAGCGCCGCCAAGGGCGCGTTCAGTGGCGGCCGATTCTAACCCTGCCGTCCGAGCAGCGGGGGCGGGTGCGGGCGGCGGCGGTGTGCATGCAGTGTGTGGCCTGCAGTGATGGTGGCGCGGGGGCGGGTGCGGCGTGCATGCAGTGTGTGGTCCGCAGCGATGGCGGCGCGGGGGCGGGTGCGGGCGGAAGCGGCGTGCATGCAGTGTGTGGTCCGCAGCGATGGCGGCGCGGGGGCGGGGGCGGGCGCAGCGTGCGTGCAGCGTGTGGTATGACGCTCCATCTCCCCTCCCCAGCCTCGATGTGTGGACCGACAGGTGGGGCCGGTAAAAGGGTGAGGCAGTCCTAACTCACGGTCACACTCCCCCGAGACAAACTGCCCATTTCCCTTCGCCCGGCCTTAGCAGATCCTTTCCCCCACGCTCCAAATTGGCCCCATTCCCTCCAACTTACTCGAAACGTCACTCAAATGTTCTACCCCATCGGGATCAGTCGTTCGAACAGACAAGTATATCAGGCCATTGATATGTCAGTTCTCTATGGGAAACTGATCGTGCATTCAATATGGACAATCCAATGTTTTTGATTTGCTTTTGCCGGCAGCACAGAGATAATGCCCCCGTCTTGCGCTTCATTGGCCTTCAATTCACGTGTGTGTGTGTGTGTGTGTGCGCTCGCGTGTGTGCGTGTGTGCGTGTGTGTGTGCGTGTGTGTTTGTGTGTGTGTGTGTGTGTGT
>NW_014589654.1:0-1516 GCF_000485595.1 Priapulus caudatus | reverse complement strand
CACACACACACACACCTCAGCGGTCCATCTAAGGACGGCATAACTTCCACACCTGTCCGTAATGACATGGACTGTTGCTGCCCGCAGGGGGGGGCGCCGCTGCTGCTCTGATTGAAATCCATGCGAGCGTACGAACGTCATGTGAAGATGACAGCCAGACGATTGATGACGATGACGATGACGATGATGATGATGCTACTGCTGCTGCTGATGTTGTTGTTGTTGATGATGATGATGGTAATAATGACAGCCAAACGATTGAGGATGATGATGATATTGTTGCTGCTGATGTTGATGATGATGATGATAATGATGTTGCTGCTGCTGCTGCTGATGTTGATGATGATAATGATTATGACGATTATGACGTTGATGATGATTATGACGATGACGATGATGACGACGACCATGATGACGACGACGACGATGATGATGATGATGATGATGACGATGATGATTTTAACGATGCCCAGGCAGAGTGAGAGAGATAGAGAGAGAGAGTGTGTGTGTGTGTGTGCGAGAGAGAGAGAGAGTGTGTGTGTGTGCGTGAGAGAGAAAGTGTGTGAGCGGGGAGGAGAGAGAAACGGCAGACCACTGCACTGTAGCTTCACGTGCGTGCGTGCGCGCGCCGTGCGTGCGGTGCGCGCGCGTGCGTGCGTGTACCGTGCGCGCGTGCGTGTACGGCAGCAGCAGCAGCAGCAGCAGCAGCAGGGGACTGGTACTGATGTAGTCTGTTTGATAGAGTCGCTACTGTTAACATGATATATCGCTGATCTATTGCATTAGCGAAACCTGATGAATGATGGCTGGGGCGGAGGCTATCGACACATGAGGGCCATCAAGAAGCAGCAGCAGCAGCAGCAGCAGCAGCAGCAGCAGCAACAGCAGTAGTAGTAGCAGTAGCAGCAACAGCAATAGCAGTAGTAGTAGTAATAGCAACCGCAGCAGCAGCAGCAGCAGCAGTAGCAGCAGCAGCACAAGCAGCAGTAGCAGTAGCAGCAACAGCAATAGCAGTAGTAGTAGTAATAGCAGCAGCAGCAGTAGCAGCAGCAGCACAAGCAGCAGCAGCAGCAGCCGCAGCAGCACAAGCAGCAGTATCAAATACAATATAACATCACGTACTTACTCACATTCTACTCTATCAATTTAAATCTATTAACATATAAAAAAAATATTATTAATCCTACATCTGACTAGGTTTGACATTATAAAACCACAGCCCAGGTCTTACCACAGTGGGTGCAAACACTAGTAGACACAGCCGGCCGCGCTGTTCCGCTGATCGCGCATCACTCCCCCTCAATAAACCACCATCGATGACTGGCCGCCATTTGTCGGTCGCTGTCGTCTGTCGCTGAGCCGACGTCGACATTAACGTCGACCGCCTGTGATAGATGACACGTGACGAGGTCCGCCGCCGACGACGCGAGCCACGGCCGAGGAGGACGCGATCGTAAATAAGACCACGTCGCTCGTAAATAAGGCCGGAGCGTGTCGTAAACGAGGCGTCGCTATA
>NW_014589653.1:0-1516 GCF_000485595.1 Priapulus caudatus | reverse complement strand
GAAAGACCAAAAAACAGGGGAAATGGTTAGGAAAAAACCGTACTGCGTCTGTGCAGATGCAGAAAAATTACCCTTAAAAACACATTCAATTGACTTGTTAATATCCAATTTAATGTTGCAGTGGAGTAATGATCTAACTGCTATATTTAATGATTTTCAACGCGTGATAGCACCTAATGGTTTGGTGATGTTTACCACCTTTGGTCCTGATACGCTAAAGGAATTGCGTGCCAGTTGGGCGGCAGTGGATAATGCCCCCCATACGAGCCAATTCATTGATATGCATGATATAGGTGATGCCTTATTACAGGCGGGTTTTTCTAATCCAGTAGTGGATATGGAGATCATCACCACGACCTATGATTCTGTGCGGCATGTAATGCAAGATATCAAAAATATTGGTGCGACCAATGCCGCAGCAGGTCGGGGTAAAGGATTAATGGGTAAACAACGTTTAGCTGCATTTGAGGCTGCATATGAGACATTTAAACAGCCCGATGGATCATATCCTGCGACATGGGAAGTGATTTATGGACATGCTTGGGCTCCGCAAGGTTTACAAGTGGAGGGCTTTGATAAAGTCATACCGCTTCAGCGGGTGAATCCTTAAGTTTTGGCGATTAATTGAAGAAGAGCTTGGTGATGTGCTGAATTTTGCTCGACTTCTTCATAGTACCAATTAATCGCTGTTTTTAGTATGGGACGTTGACGCGTGCTGATTTCGCAGTTTTCATTGCTGGTGGCAATGCGCGTAACCGACTAAGTTCATTCATAAAGAACAGCAGCGGTGGCTGTCTTGTGCGCACTGCAACGAGCAACATTTGGCTGGGCAAACCGCGAAGCATTGATGGAAAGTAGTACAGATGCTTTCTAGCTCCGATCGGACAGCTGTCATAGAGCTATGGAAGTGAGCAAGACTATTGTGAAAAGAGCGTTTTCTCGATGAAATAAATATCTCTTAAACAAGTGATTATATGTGGAAAAGCATGTTTCATCTGACTTGGAAAAAAAGCCGTATTATGCGAGCCAGTTGAGTAAATTCTGAAATAAAAAATGTATAGAAATTTGACAAAGGTAAAAAATTCGAATGAAGTGGCATCTATCCTTAACACTCGCTAAATTGGCGTATATGTTATGTTGATTGCCATTGTAGCATTTGTTTTTACAGTTAAAAGTGGTCAGTATGATGATATGGAAGGCCCTGCCTATCGTATACTAATGGACGATGATGACCCTAAAATTCCTGCGAATGCTGAAAAACTAACAAAGAATAGTAAGGACTGAAAATTCAGTAATAGCCGAATGCTAACTGCCGTTTTATTCCAAGGGATCTCTATTAATTCTGGCTTGAGCTTAATGCGAAAATTCATGAATTAATAGAGATCCCTCCAGTTTAAATGGTCTCAATTTCCAATCTTTGCCGATGCTGAAAACCAGAGTTTTTCTTCAATGCTGAGGAATAAAAATTATCTGTCAATTTGTTAAGTTTTAAATGAATTATATTATTTTTCTCTTT
>NW_014589652.1:0-1516 GCF_000485595.1 Priapulus caudatus | reverse complement strand
ACACTTCCGTTTTCATCTGTGATCGCAATATCAGCGTTTCCATTATTTCTCCTTTAACGCTTCTAATCTTCTTTTTTCAATTTTGCAAACTTCCCCATCACGCTTAATCATTCTTAAATCGTAATAATCGCTACTGCTAGATGGCACTACGTACGTCGATGTACTCTATCCTCGCCCCGTAGGCGATGTGATGCTTGCCCAGCTCTTGCAAGATGGCGGCGATCTTCTGCGGCTGCGCGAGTCGTGACGTCACCTTGCCGACCATTCCCATGACGCGCAGCGCGTGCGACCGCAGCTCCTTGCTGTTGACTAGAGAGTCGCCCTCTAGCGAGCTCAGCTCTATGAACGAGGCCTTCACTTCTGGGTTGTCATTAAACATGCTGAAATGAAAGTCAGGAGGCCGTTAGCAGAAACATAACGAGGTGAGCTGATAGTGGTGATGGTGAGGAGGAGAAGGAGAGAGGCGGGGAGAAAAAAACAGAGATGAGGAGAGGAGGACGGAGGAGGAGGAGGAGGAGAGGAGGAAAAGAGGAGGAGGAGGAGGAGGGGCAGGAGGAGGAGGAGGAGGAGAGATGGTTGGAGGAGGAGGAAGAGCAGGAGGAGGAGGCAGGAGAGCGAAGAGGGAGGAGAATGGAAGAAGTGGGGAGAAAGAGCGGAGGAGGAGCGAGCAGGAGGAGGAAGAAGAATGAGCCGAGGAGGAGGAGGAAGAGGAGGACGGAGCAAGAAAGGAGGATGAGGGGGAGAGAAGAAGAGTAGGAGGAGGGGAAGAGGAGGAGGCAGGAGGGACGAGCAGGAAGAGTGAGGAGGAGGAGGAGGTGGAGGCAGGTAGGAGGAGGAGGAAGGGGGAGGGAAGGAAGGTAGAGAGGAGGAGGAGGTGCGAGAAGGAGGAGAAACAGGCGGAGGAGGAGGAGGAGGTAAGAGAAGCGAAGGAGCAAGGAAGAGCAGTAGAAGGAGGGGAAGGGTAAAATGAAGCTGTTGTTGCTGCTTGTTGCTGGTGATACTATCTCTGTTACTGTTGGTGATGCTGATGCTACTATTGCTGCCGAGGATAATGATGACGCTACCACGACGACGACGACGCTGATGGTGATGACGCATCAATTTGGGAATTTGCGACGCTGTGCCGATTTTTTTTCGCAATTAGTTCATTTTTTCGTACGCGTATTTTTTCGCGATATCAGTGTGGCGAGGCACGCTGTCCGTATCTACAAACACATTCATTAATTGCTTAACTGAATACGCGTCTCTATACTATAGTAGTGAAATGCTTTGAGTTAAATTCTTGACTTTGAATCTGTTGCCATTTAGCATGAATTAAGCGCATATTGTGTATGCACTGAAATTTTCTAACAGAATTTTTAAATTAATTTCCGCGTGCATGATTATTCTGGCCTGTGTGCCGCAGGCATCTTCAGCCTCCACGGTTGAAAAAACATCTCTAGGCACCCGGTCAGTGAAATCTGGCCACGTATATCTATATCTCATCGTATCTATGTCTCATCGTATCTATGTCTCA
>NW_014589651.1:0-1517 GCF_000485595.1 Priapulus caudatus | reverse complement strand
GATAAAGCGACGACTTAAAGGCTCAATGTATTTCCACAATATAGAACCTAAGCCTTCAATTTTAGACAAGGCATTCCATATCCCGGCGAGATACATGCCTAATAAAAACATAAACAGTGCTGAGATAACGGTGAGACTTTGCTTAGGTTTGATCAAAATCACTAGACTGATCAAACTTGCGCCTAAAGCACCGACAATAGCACCCGCTATCGCATAGGCTACAATGCGACCGATATTATAAGAGAGTAAAATAGGGAGTTGATTGAGAGTCGAGGGTCTGCGAAGGGAGGGTTGCTGCCCTAACGAAAGCATCGCAACAACCCCACCACACATTCCTACACAGTGAACACCGCCGAATAGGCCTGTAAAAAAGGCAACGAGATAAGGATAATTATTTATCCACACACCATCCATGCGACACGTTACCTAGCCGTATAGAGATAGACTGGAACTATTATCAATCAATTAACCGACTGACGCGATAGGTATTTACCGGCTGAAGTCCGTATAAACACATCATTAATCATTGGATGGATCACTTCATCTGTTGATGAATCGGAACTAATACTTTGCTCAGCTACGTATGCCATGGTGGTTTCTTCATCGACCAACACATGATACCAAGGTGCATCCTTAGGTGCTTTTATCTCAGCATCTTCATCGTACCACTCATCATCACCTTCAAAATTCGCGTCCACGTCAACAATAACGCCACGAAAATCGTAGTGATTGTGATAAACAACATCACCAATATTATATTCTGCTTGCTTTATGTACGCTTGTTTTATATCCATGTTTCACCAATATTGTTATTTCTAGGCAGTGAGGTTGTATAAAAACAGCTCATCACTAAACACAATGAACGAAACACCCACGACCTTCGCTACTAAATGAGGTTATTTTCTATTATTTCAAGCTTAATCAGCCCTGTTCATAGCATGATTAAGTAAATAATAACAGATATACCTTATCTTTCTATAGTTTAAGTGACCTAGGGTCAATCAGAAGATGAGAGATAAATGCTCCCAAATCCACACATAGAGTTCTCAATTGAAACCTCAAGTCTTAAAACCTTGTAATGCCTGAACAAAGCAAGCGGATAGAAGGGCTGACTGACACTGAGTAGCTGAGACAAAGGTTTGCAGTAAGCTGAACACTAAGTTCTTTAAAACTATAAGCTTTTGCAGCAATGCTATTTTATAATTTATGACAAACATCATTTTCTGCCGCAAATCATTATAGAACTCTCATATTCTTATGTATTATTAGTACCGTTAAGGTAATATGTTGAGCATCTAATTTGGGCATTAAACTTTTTATCATTAAATTCCTAGGATATAGCATATGTATAGAAATCCCTCTTTTATTACTTTGTTTCTTGTATTTCTGTTATCACCTAGTGCACATGCAAACCCATACGATGTAAATTATTTTTTAAAAAACCCAAAAGACATCGAAGAGCAACTCGATATTTGTAATATACAAATATGGGAGGCCAAGAGTTCTGGCAACCTAGC
>NW_014589649.1:0-1520 GCF_000485595.1 Priapulus caudatus | reverse complement strand
CCATTTCTACTGGCTCAGATAGAGAGAGAGAGAGAGAGAGAGAGAGAAAAAACGTATACAAAATTTCATCCAAATCTCTCTCTCTTGCTTTCTCTCTCTGTCTGTGTGTGTTCCTAGTTAATGATCAGTGCTTCTCCTTGTCTCTTTCTCTCCCTATCTCTCACACCCTCTATACTATTCCCACGTATTCCCCCTCAGCAGGTACGTCACGCTGCATCCCTCCTCTCACCTATGTTCTCTTTGCTGTGCATGGCGTCGCTCATCTCTCGCTGCTGCCTGCTGCCGAATGACGACAGTCCTTGCGGCCATGTTGTTCGATCGTCATCGCCTGAGCGCATCTGAGAAAGGTAGCCTGCCGTGCCGAGTTATGGCGTTCTACCTCACGCTTCCGATCGAGTTTCGAGTGAAGCCCCTTCACATCCGCCTTCGACTCGTCTGACCTCGTCAGCAGCTAAAGCGGAGAGAGCGTCGGCAGCGGCCGTCAGACATCGCGAATCACAGAACACCTCCCTTGGCATCGCAACCCCAACCCTGAACCTGTCTGCCGGGCGACGTGGCACGGTATGCCCAATGATGACTGTTTGTGGACGACAGAAATTGTTGATTACAGCTAAACCTGTCAAGTCTGCCCAGTCAGAGGGCGAGCCAAAGTTACAATAGACACGTTTCTGCTTTAGTGTTCGTCTGCGTTTGCGACACCCATCTCCGTACCCCCATCATAGTTATGTAGTATATACGTTACCTGATTGTATAGGTATTGAGTTTCCACCATAACGGAGGTGGTGGGGCCGGTGTGCGCGGTGTGTGTGTGTGTGTGTGTGTGTGTGCGGGTGCTGGTGTGGTGGTGGTGTGTGTAGTGTGGCGCCGTGCGCAGTGCTGGCTGCGTGTAGGGGTAGAGAAATAACTTAACCATTTCTAGCCAGCGAGAACATATCACATTCAGACCCGTTGACATGCGCTCAAGACGATGCGTGACTGCTGCTGCTGCTGCTGCTGGCTGCTGGGGTTTACTTGCTGGCTGCTGCTTGCTGCTTGCTGCGGCTGGGCTGGCTGCGTGCTGCTGTACTGCTAACTGCTGCTGCTGCTGCTGCTGTCTACTGCTGCTGTCTGGCTGTTACTGCGCTGCCTGCTGCCTACGGTGCGCTGCTGCTACTGCCTCTGGTTGCTTGCCTGCCCTGCTACTGTGCTATTGCCTGCTGCTGCTGCTGCTGCTGTTGCTTGCTGCGCTGCCGCTGCTGCTGCTGCCTGCTACTTTCTGCTTGCTGCTGGCTTTACTGCTGCTGCTGCTGCTGCGTCGCCTGCTGCTGCTGTTCTCTAGTGTTGGTGCAGGCGGTAGTGTGCAAAGTTCGTCTATGCAGTGCCATTACTGCACGGATGACAAGTTGCAAACTTACCCAGCTTGGAAAAATCAGTCTATTGTACATTTGCAAGTATGTGTTGGCTCTATTAGAATATGGTACGAGCAAAGTCTGCCAGCGGTGCAGGGGTATTTTTTTGTACTCCTGGGTGAAGGTGAAATT
>NW_014589648.1:0-1521 GCF_000485595.1 Priapulus caudatus | reverse complement strand
CTCTCTCTCTCTCTCTCTCTCTCTCTCTCTCTCTCTCTCTCTCTCTCGCCCTCCTCTCTCTCTCTAGCTAATCGCATCTTCCGTAGTTCGGATGGCTAGCTTGTCGACACAGACGCTTGTCTTCTTCTGGCGGCAAATCTAGCGAGGCGCTGTTCCCGCGTCGTTGGCGCGTGAATATGCAGCATTGTACAAGCAGACGATAATGACGTATTATAATCTCATTACACGGCCGCTAGGCGGAGCTAACGCATTCAGAGTGTGCACACGCGGCACCGTCAGGGGGGAGGTGTGGTGGGGGAGGGGGAGGTGTGGTGGGGGAGGGGGGAGAGGGCCGCGCGAAAATGCTTCCACGTTCCACTCTTGCTAACAACAATGACTCCGATTATACATGTATATAGTACATGCATACATAGAGATAATGCGAGAAAGAGAGCGAGAGAGAGGGGGGAAGCGAAGAAGAGAGCTAGACCGGACAGGGGAATGCGCGCATATACAGTAAGAGATCGTGACCGTCGCCTATGTTACTTATTCACTGACCAGTATTTGCCTACTGCGACTAACTGAGTCATTATGAAATACAATAAATAATCGAATAAATAAAAAATAATATAAAAATGATAAAAAAATTATATATAAAAAATAATTACTTAATCATAATGGTTAGCAGACTGCAGAGAGCAGAAAGATCGAGAAGAGAGAAGCAGACGAGAAGAAGAGAGAGAGAAAGATGAGAGAGAGAGACAGAGACGAGAGAGATGAGACGGAGAGAGAGCGAGATGCGACGCGAAGATCGTGAGAGGAGAGACGAGAGAGAAGCGAGAGAGAAGAGAGAAAGACGAGAGAGAGCAAAGCGAGAGAGAGCAGGACCAAGACGAGATGAACGAGAGAGATGATTGAGAGAGAAGAGAGAGAGAGAGCAGAGAGAGAAGAGAGATGAGCCGCCAGAGAGAGAGAAGAGAAGAAGTGAGAGACCACCATTAGTGCAGGAATGCCATATTTGCATCATCTCTGCAAAACATGCTTTCCGCCACTGCATGCTGGGATTGGTACTTGTCCTCGTCTGTGAACAAACAACGTCAAATTACCCGACGATATGTACACGCTCTCTCTTTCACCCCTATCCATGCACCCACCTCTCTCTATCTAATCTCTCTCTCTCCTCTCTCTCTCATCTCTCTCTCTCTCTCTCTCTTTCTCTCTCACCTTCTCTCTTCGGCTCTCCTCTCCGCTGTACTGTCTGTCTCGTCTCCTGTCTCTCTATCCCACCCCTCTCTCTCTCTCTCGCCTCTCTCTCGTCTCTCTCCTCTCTCTGTCTGTCTCTCTCTCCACGCTCTCTCACTCTTTTTACGCTCGCCTCTCTTTTCTCTGTTTCCCACTTTAGATGTGTCTACACTCTCTCTCTTCTCTGTTTTATTTTCCTTCCTTCCTCCTTTCCCTCTTCTTCACTCCTCTCATCGGATTTACTTTCTCCCTCTCTCCCCCCCCTCTCTCATCTCCTCACATCTTTTCTATCTCCTTCTC
>NW_014589647.1:0-1521 GCF_000485595.1 Priapulus caudatus | reverse complement strand
GTGTGTGTGTGTGTGTGTGTGTGTGTCTGTGCGTGCGCGTTGCGCGTGTCTATGTATGTGAGTGCATGCGTGTTCGCGCGTGTGTATACGTGCGCTCGCACGTGCGTGAGCGAGGGAGAGAGAGCATTTGCTCTCGCGTACGCGCGCGAGAGCGTCACTCTACCTGACATGAAGAACTTTTCGGGGTTGTTCTGGGCCATGTAGTACGGAGACACTGTATGCTGTACCGCGTGCGGGGAGAAGTATGGCTCCGTCTCCTTAGTCACAACCTGCAGCGGCATCCGGTAGAACGGTAGCGCCACCTGTACGAAACAAACGCAGACGAAAAACACTCCATATGTAAACAATTGAACGTCATTTCCGCTCGGAGAATCACCATGCGTGGATACCACATGGAACCATGGATACCATAGATACCACATAGATACCACATGGATACCGCATGGATACCGCATGGATACCACATGAATGCCACATAGATACCACATGGATACCACATGGATACCGCATGGATACCGCATGGATACCACATGAATACCACATGGATACCACATGGATACCACATGGATACCACATGGATACCACATGGATACCACATGGATACCGCATGGATACCACATGGATACCACATGGATACCACATGGATACCGCATGGATACCACATGGATACCACATGGATACCAAATGGATACCGCATGGATACCGCATGGATACCACATGCATAACACATGGATACTACATGGAACCATGGATACCACATGAATACCGCATGGATACCACATGGATACCATGGATACCACATGAATACCGCATGGATACCACATGGATACCACATGGATACCACATGGATACCACATGGATACCGCATGGATACCGCATGAATACCACATGGATACCACATGAATACCACATGGATACCGCATGGATACCACATGGATACCACATAGATACCACATGGATACCACATGGATACCACATAGATACCACATGGATACCACATGGATACCACATGGATACCACATAGATACCACATGGATACCAGATGGATACCACATGGATACCACATGGATACCAGATGGATACCACATGGATACCGCATGGATACCACATGGATACCACATGGATACCACATAGATACCGCATGGATACCGCATGGATACCAGAGTTTTCGGCTAGCACTCGCACGCTCGCACGCGGTTCTGCCCTTCTGCCCGCCATCACGTCGAATTTACACATTTATATGTTTATTTACAGATTTATTTACACATTTGTCCGCTAGACAGCGACGCAGCGTCATTATGGGGTCTCGGTGCGATGTCGGCTGCGGTTTACTGCGCTATTATTCGCTCGTGATGGCACAGCAATGGCCGCCGCACAATCACTAATTGACAGCTTCGTTGTTAAATAGGTTTAAACACTCGCATCGCCGACTGCTGCTGTCCCGTGTCGCCTGCTCTCGTGAGCGCCAGATCGGATGACACGCACATACAGAGTTATGATCGGGTGACCAGCCGCGGGCGA
>NW_014589646.1:0-1521 GCF_000485595.1 Priapulus caudatus | reverse complement strand
CCCTCCCTCTCCCCCTCCCCTCCCCCCTATTTGAATTTCATCCTGGGGAGAACCCTGAGGTTATAGAGTTATCATTACGTATAACACGTTAGCACAGCGTTAAAAGAAACGATCCAGCTATAAGTGTCAGTGAGATTTTTGGGCCGTGACGACCGCGTCGGCGTTGCCACGGAGTTGCTATCTCGACGGTTTACTGTTCACAGAAGAAACGGCGGAAACACAACTTCACACGTGTCCCCGAAGCTGAATCTGTGATTCTAGAACCCCCCCCCCCACCCGCTCACATACAGCCGAAGCAGATTCAATTTCCATTAAGCGCCCCTTGAAGGCCAGCATCAGTACACACACAGAACTTTCGTCGGGTGCCCCCAGAGGTCGACATCTGAGCACACATGGCCTCATACATACATCATTACAAACATAGAACTCGAGTTAAAGTGATTACGTCACTGTAAATAATTTAAAAAAAATAAAAAATTCCCACTTTTTTCACAAAAATATAAGCATTTGTCACTTTTTATGGTTAAATTGCTGGCATTATTACTTCCGTATCTTTACTATATTGTTCGAGTGTAGACATACACTCGTGACTCATCAACATAAGCCAATTAGCAAGCGAAATGCATTGTCAGAACATAATATGTCAAATCATCCAGGTTATTTTTGGATATTTTAACTTATCTTATCTTATTTACTCTATCAGTAAGAAATTTGACCGATACGTTTAGTCCGTTAGTTAAAAAAATGGCCCCAAACAAAAATTTTACAAATTTTACATAAGAAAATTTCGTGACGTCAAGTCACTTTAAAGCCTCACAATGCGCATCAAACGCTAAACTTTCTCAGTACATAGACTAGCAACTACTTTGTGGATGCATAAATCACACTACCTTATGACAACAATAAACTCTAGTATTCTCCCGATTTGACTGCGCGTTCCCAACAAGAAAGATGCGTGCGGAATTCAGGTAATAGGCGCCAACGGCTTAAAATTGTTTCAAACAACATACGCAGTCGAACTTGGTTTGGTTGACTCACATGTTTGGCTACAGGGTGTTTGAGCAAATTAATGTTTGTCCCAGGGTAGAAACTGTTTGCATAGTGGCGCACACGTGCATAAGATTAGTTGTAGTATTGTTAAACTGCTGTATATGTAACATACAAAGAATATTAACGAAAGTATTGTAATAGGCCAGCGTAATAAACTGTTTGAAAATAACGTATTGATTGTACGGCTTGATATCGCTAACAGCGCGAACATTGCCGCTAGCAGCGCTAGCAAGCGACAAAACGCAACACGGGCCGTGATGAATCTTTGTACACCCGCGGGGACGGGTTTGCCTGGCAGAGCAACGCAAACGTCGTCAACAACATCGGAGAATTTGAACAACAGTGGAGATATTTTCAAATACCTTTTTATAAGACAATGCGCAGGTGAAGGAGGCACTAGAGTTTATTTTGTCATAAGGTAGGTGATTATTTCATGCCACGAAGTATTGCTAGTCTAGTACTGTTATCCTG
>NW_014589645.1:0-1522 GCF_000485595.1 Priapulus caudatus | reverse complement strand
GTCTCGCGCATGACTCGGGGCTCAAGACTGAGGCGACCCGCGTGGTCTCACGCGTGACTCAGGGTTCTACCTGAGGCGACCCACCCGGTCTCACACGTGACTCAGGGTTCTACCTGAGGCGACCCACCCGGTCTCACACGTGACTCAGGGCTCAGACTGAGGCGACCCGCCCGGTCTCACGCGTGACTCAGGGCTCAGACTGAGGCGACCCGCGTGGTCTCACGCGTGGCTCAGGGCTCAGACTGAGGCGACCCGCGTGGTCTCGCGCGTGAGTCAGGGTTCTACCTGAGGCGACCCGCGCGGTCTCACGCGTGACTCAGGGCTCGGTCCGAGGCGACCCACCCTGTCTCAGGGCTCGGCCCCTGCTTTCTCATGCCATGTTGTATTGTCCTGTGTTGTGTCGTCCTATGGTGCGTCATGCTATGCTGTGTCATACAATGGTATATCGTGCCATGCTGCGTTGTGTTATAATGCACCTTGTGATGAGCTGCACCGTATCATGGTGCATCATGCCATGCAGCATCGTGCCATGGTGTGTCACGCCATGCTGTGTCGACCAGATGTTTCACACGGAGATAGAATGATGCACATTGTGTTTCTGCACGATGTGATATCCGCGCATTGAAGGAAGTGCGCGGGGCTTCCTTTAGTTTAGGTGAGAGTTAATTAAAGCAGAAGCTGCAGAAGCTGCAGAAGCTTAAGATGCAATAAGGTGCGTGCCAGCAGTCACCTGAAATTATCATCTCGAAATCCTAATAAAACCCCTACTGTGCGAGACTGCCTGCATGCATGTAGACTGTTTGTCAGACTGCCGCCTGTGGCATAATATATATATATATATATATATATATATCCTACAGCATAAACTACATAGTTGTATGAGACTGATCAGCCCTGCAGCATCAGCTGCCCTTTAATGATTGTCTACGTAACCTTGTGCTCTGTAAAGACTGTAGATTAGAGATGGAGTATTATTCTCCTAGCTGTAAAACAGCAAGGGCAGGTTCGTCTCGTGAAATATTAATTAGTGAAATATTAATTAGTGAAATAGTAATTAGTCTGACAATCACTGGTAGCTCTGGTCGGTCAGACTATCATGCAGTGATCCGCCTGCGATCAGATACACACTTCACTGATTCAGGAAAGCATTTATAAGTTGAGGAGGCAGTTGGTAGCAGTACGTACAGTAGTAGAGAGGTAGCACATCTGTACTCTGTAGTAGATACATCTGTATACGCGCATGCATTCATTCATGCATCGGAGCATGTCTAAATACGTAAGCATGTATTAATGTATTTCGTACGCACGCGCGCGCCAGTAGATGTATAATAGCTATGAGGTGCGTGCGTGCGTGCCTGCGTGCGTGCGTGCGTGCGTGCGTGCCTGCTTGCGTGCGTGCCTGCTTGCGTGCGTGCCTGCCTGCTTGCGTGCGTGCGTGCGTGCATGCGTGCGTACCTCCCTACTTGCGTGTGTGCGTGCGTGCGTGCCTGCCTGCGTGCGTGCGTGCGTGCGTGCGTGCGTG
>NW_014589644.1:0-1522 GCF_000485595.1 Priapulus caudatus | reverse complement strand
TCTACCGTACTCTCTCTCTCTCTCTCTCTCTCTCTCTCTCTCTCTCTCTCTCTCTCTCTCTCTCTCTCTCTCTCTCTCTCTCTCTCTCTCTCTCTCTCTCTCTCTCTCTCTCTCTCTCTCTCTCTCTCTCTCTCTCTCTCTCTGTGGCACGGGGAACGCTTGCAGACAGCACGAAATAATCTGGCACTCCACGGGTGAATTGGAGCAGGCTTGCAGGCGAAAGACATGATACGGGGTGTGGCCGACATGAAATACTTGTTTATCACACGGAATGCCAGATTTGACACGAAACACTTGCTGCTCGAGATAGCACGGAACGATCAACATGACATGAAATGTTTGCCGACAACACAGAACACTCGAGGTGATGCGAAATGCTTGCAGACAACACAGAATCCTTGTAGATGACACAGAATGCCTGTAAACAACACGGAATCCTTGTAGAAAACACGGAATGCTTGAAGTGACGTGGAATGCTTGGAGACAGTGCTGAACACTTACAGATGGCACGGATGAAGTTTCTGCTGTGGATCGGGAAGTCTGGCGATGCTGCGGAGATGGAATAGGCAATACAGCATGCGGTCGACCGATGTGGTTCACCCCCGGCTATTTCACTCACGCAGCCACTGCCTCGAGTCACCAACAGCGTCAGCGATATTGTTTGCCTTTCTATATTAATATCGCTAGACGGATGTGCAGATGGAGACATGAGATAGAGGGGGACATGGAAGGAGGGTCGATTCCCCGCAACACTGACTCTATGAGATTGTAAATTTGTATATACATTTTTATGGAATGGTTTCAGATGTGTGTGTGTGCGTGTGCGTGTGCGTGTGCGTGTGCGTGTGCGTGTGCGTGTGTGCGTGTGTGAGCTAGAATAAATAAAGACAAGAAAAAGACAAAGGAAGGAATTAAGTAGACAGGAGGAAAGGCAGTCTAGCATTAAATTTTTGGTAACATTAATCTTGAGAAATAGAGGTCGCTAGTAGCTAGTATGACGTGAAGCTATATATACCGGCTGATTGCCCCTACTCTGGTCGTTTTCCCGCCAACTCACCGGATGCGCCTCTTGTAAGTATACATACGCGCGATAACATCACTTACGTCAATACTGTTAGTTTAAGATTTTACAAGATATAGATTGAAAATGAAATACAACTCTTTGTTCTTTCTTTGTAAACGATTGTTCGATTAAGATTGTACAAGATTATTATATAAAGTTAAATATATAAATGTTTCAGCCGTTTTTCGTTCACCTGTTTGCTTCAATTCGTCAATTGTTCGTCGTCGTCTTTTTCTTGTTTTCAGTATGGGCAGTCATCGACGTGGTAGTTAATTGGTGCGCGATGAAGTTGAAATTTCAGGTAAGAATATCACACTAATTTGCGAGTATTAATTGTGGAAGGTTGAAAATGAAAAACCAATCAATATTATTTCTTTGTAAACGCTTGTTCTATGTAAGATTTTACAAGATACAGAGGGTTAAATATATAAATACTCCAGAAGTTATCGTTTTTAGTTA
>NW_014589643.1:0-1523 GCF_000485595.1 Priapulus caudatus | reverse complement strand
GCCACTGGGCCTGTTGCGGTGGTGTCCTTAATGACCGCTGCTGCGCTTGAGCCGTTGGCTACAGCAAGCGCAAGTGTAGAAAGTTATATGATGTATGCTGCAATCCTCGCTATGATTGTTGGTGTATTTCAGCTTTCCTTGGGTTTGTTGCGTTTAGGTATCTTGGTTGACTTTCTTTCTCATCCGGTGGTGATTGGTTTTACCAATGCAGCTGCTTTGATTATTGCCAGCTCGCAAGTCAGTAAGTTATTTGGTATTGCGTCAGAAAAGGGCGAGCATCACTATGATACGATGTGGAATCTGATAAAAACGTTACCAGAGACGCATATGGCGACTTTGGTAATGGGTATTTTTGCATTGTTCTTGTTGATTTATATTAAAAAAATTAACCCGAAATTACCGAGTGTACTCATTACCGTTGTCATTACAACCGTTTTGGCATGGGCCTTAAATTTTGAAGGTGCGGGTGGTGCCGTTGTCGGTGTTGTCCCTCAGGGATTGCCGAGTTTATCAGTGCCTAGCTTTAGCTTTACTGATATTAAAAGTCTTATTATCCCAGCGATGGTTATTGCTTTGCTTGGTTTTGTTGAGGCTATTTCGGTGGCTAAGGCTATTGCTTCTGAAACGCGCCAACGTCTTTCTGCTAATCAGGAGTTAGTAGGTCAAGGCTTGTCAAATGTCGCTTCTGGCTTGTTTGGTGGCTATCCTGTATCGGGTTCATTCTCCCGTTCAGCAGTTAACTTTTCTGCAGATGCAAGAACGGGGTTTTCCTCGATAGTCACGGGGATTTTAGTCGCCGTTACCTTGCTGTTTCTGACACCATTGTTACATCATTTACCACAAGCGACACTTGCAGCAGTCATTGTGATGGCGGTTGTCAACCTGGTTAAAGTTGAACCTATTGTACATGCGTGGAAAGTGCATCGTCATGATGGTGTAGTAGCAGTGGTGGTGTTTGTCGTTACGTTATTCTTTGCGCCTCACTTGGAAAAAGGCATTATGGTCGGGGTATTATTATCACTGGGCTTATTCCTTTTCCGCACCATGAGTCCAAAATTTGTAGAAGTGGTGCGTCATGAGGATGGTACATTAAGGAACGCGCAATTATTTAATCTGAAGACCAGTGACACTATGTCTATCTTTCGATTTGATGGTGCCTTGTATTTCGCTAATGCAGGATACTTGGAAGGTAAAATATTAAACAGTGTCGCGGCTAAGCCTCAACTTAAAAGTGGTTATCTTAGATCTAGAATCAGTGGATCAAGTCGATGCAACGGGAGAGGAAACCTTAGCTAGAATTGCTGAGAGGCTTGAAGTTGCGGAAATTGAGTTCTACATAGCCCGTGGTAAGAAAAGTGTATTGGATGCCTTGAGACGATCGGGTCTTATGGAGAAAATTGGCGAGGAGCGCTTCTTTAGAGAGCGTAGACAAGCGGCTAAATTTGCAAAAGAAAAGTTGGGAGATGCGCTTGATATTGAGCCAGTTCTTAAAACAATGCACATCTAGTCTTTGCTCTGATTGA
>NW_014589642.1:0-1523 GCF_000485595.1 Priapulus caudatus | reverse complement strand
CCGCGTCTCTGTTTACGAGGGAAGTAAAAATAGCATCTAGTGAGGCATTCGAGGGTAAATCATCCGCCTGATAGGCTTTGAGTGCAGCAAAACTATCCGAAAACACCGTTTGTCCTGCATTCATAATCTGCACTCGATGACACACTGCTTCAACTTCCTGCAAGATATGCGTAGACAGAATCACACTATGATCTTTAGCTAAGGCACTAATCAAGCGGCGGATTTCTTGAATTTGAATCGGATCTAACCCACGGTTGGTTCATCTAAAATAATCACCGCAGGTTCATGGATAATCGCCTGCGCGATGCCTACACGTTGCTGATAACCTTTGGATAGTTAGCAATCAAACGCTGTTGCATTGCTGCTAAACCACAACGCTGCAATACCTTTTCCACCGCCTTATTGACGTCTGCTTTAGCAATATCATGTAAACGCGCGCAATAACGTAGGAATTCAATCACACGCATATCAGTATAAAGTGGCGGTGTTTCGGGTAAATACCCCAATTGACGCTTTGCCTTCACGGGCTGTTCTAACAGGTCGATGCCATTGATAGTCACCGTGCCACTATGGGGGGCGATATTACCCGTTAACATCTGCATAGTAGTGGATTTTCCCGCGCCATTTTGCCCTAATAAGCCCAGCACTTCGCCTTGATGCAATGAGATACTGACATCATTAACGGCATGATGCTTGCCATAATAACGGTGTAAATGATCCGCTTGTATTAGTATGCCCTGCGACATATTTTCCCCTATTGTTTTTGTTGTATAAAACACCCATAGGATGAATTGTTATCGCTCTTTGGCCTAAAAGCTAGTTACCATTTATTTAACATCATAATAAATATTAAATATGATGCCGCACTCCCCTGTATTTCACAGATCAGCGAGCCTCATATAGGCACATAGACTTTGCCTAAGACAAAAAAAGCACTTCATAAAGAAGTGCTTTTTTCAATAAGGCTCAAGGCTAAATATGATGTCTTTGGATAATCTCGACAAGTACATCGTCACTTCACACAACGATTGCGATCATTCAAGCCCAAGCAAAAAGGTAAGCCTGAGCTTTCCCAAGCTTTAGTGACTTCTTAGCCCTAAATCAAGCTAGATTTATCTCGCACTGTTAACCATATAGTCAACGGCTGCTTTTACTTCATCATCAGATAATGACAAATTGCCGCCTTTTGGAGGCATTGCACCTTTACCTTTTATTGATGAGTTATACAAAGCATCCTTTCCTGTTGCAATACGTGGAGCCCAAAGCGCTTTGTTACCCAACAATGGGGAGCCTGCTACACCTGTTGCATGACAGGCAAAGCACGATGATTTATACACTTTCTCACCATTTAGTGCTGTCTTAGCCATTACGGCTGAAGAAGCGACTGCGGCTTGAGCCACTGACGCGGGTACTTCTGGCGCTGCCGTTTTAATCGGAGCTTGTACAGGCACAGGTGCTTTAGTTACTGGCTCAGTGGCCACTGCAGGGGCGACAGGAGCACTTGGTACTGCTGGTATTTCCGG
>NW_014589641.1:0-1523 GCF_000485595.1 Priapulus caudatus | reverse complement strand
GGTCATCGCTTCCGTTTGATCGACAATCAAATAACCACCCGACTTCAATTGCACTTGACGCTTCAAAGCTTTCTGAATTTCTTCTTCAACACCATAGAGATCAAAAATTGGCCGTTCGCCGGGATAATGCTCTACCAACCCTGACAACTCGGTGACGTATGCTTCGCAAAACGTTTGAATACTCAAAGCCGTTTCGCGGGAATCTACCCGTACACTAACAATTTCTTCCCCGACAACATCACGTAAAATACGTTTAACCAAAGGAAGGTCAGAATACACAATAGAACCTTTGGGAGCCGACTCCGCCATTTCTCCAATACTGATCCAAAGCTTGCCCAAAAACTGCATATCTGAACGTATTAACTCGCCAGACACACCATCCGCCGCAGTACGAATAATGTAACCGTGTTGCGAACCCGTTTCCTCATTCACTTGATGTACAATATTTTTCAAGCGGCTACGTTCTTCCCCACTTTCAATTTTACTCGATATACCGACTGTTTTCGCATTCGGCATTAATACTAAATATCGCGAGGGAATGGTAACGTAGGTCGTTAAGCGCGCACCCTTGCTACCAATAGGGTCTTTAATAACCTGAACTAAAACCTGCTTCCCCTCATGTAATAGCTGAGAAATAGGCGGTGTCGGCAAGGTGTCTTTCTCACCTTCGGCATCACCGTTAAAAACTTCTTTGGGGGAAAAGGATAAGTCTGAGGCGTGTAAAAAAGCTGATTTAGCCATGCCAATATCAATAAAGGCAGCTTCCATTCCGGGTAACACGCGGCATACTTTACCTTTATAAATATTCCCCACGATACTTTCATTATCGCTGCGCTCAATAAGGATTTCTTGCAGCACCCCATTTTCTAAAATCGCGACACGCGACTCTTGAGGGGTTACGTTCATTAGTATCTCGGCACTCATTTATCCGTCACTCCTCAGAATTGAATAGAACGATACCACTACAATATATTTGAGGTGAAAAATCAAACTCGTAAGCCCAAAATAGTTCCTACAATATCAACAGCGATACCTTTAATTTTTGATTAAAAGTCTACCCGACAAACTACACGATAATTGATATCGAAGAAACACTGACAGTACTAGAACGTGTTCAAAATCTGACCAACTTCAAATAAAGGCAACCCCATCACCCCTGAATATGAACCTTCGAGGCGTTTAACAAACACTGCACCCTTGCCTTGGATGGCGTAAGCCCCTGCTTTATCTTGCGGTTCACCCGACTCCCAATAAGTTTTAATCTCGACATCACTAATATAGCGAAAGTAAACATTACTAGCACTTAACGCGGTGTAAACGCAGCCCATGATGACACACTGCGATCGCCGTCATGATCTGGTGAACATCCCCGGACATACGACGCAACATTGCCCGCGCATGTTCAAAGTCACGAGGTTTAACTAAAAGCTCATCGCCAATTAAGCCTAAAGTATCCGAACCTAAAACAGCTAAATCAGTTTGTAATTGATCACAGGCCGTCTGTGCTTTTTCAAGGGCTAGAC
>NW_014589640.1:0-1524 GCF_000485595.1 Priapulus caudatus | reverse complement strand
TCACTCACCTACAGTCTGGACGTCGGTTCTGTTTGTGCATTCGCCACAGTGGACTATGCCTACCTCTGTCTTCTCACTGTAATACACAACGATATCTAAGACAGACACAAGAAACGTAATATCATGTGAATCAAAATGAATTGTGATCAAATGAATGTGAAATCAAAGTGAATCAAAATGAATCAATCAGAAATGTGAATCAAATAAAAGAAATATGAAAATTCTAAAAGACGTGGGATTTTATCCTCCAATGTGGTAAACCTGTCCATTGATGGAATACTTAACGAAATTGGTATTATCTATGACATTAGTACTACCAGCAGTATTACCATCATAATCTATTTATAGTTGCTACATTAAGATGAAGAACTGCATGTGAGATATATATCATATTATCATATCATAAACCATTATCAGCTATAGCATTATTATTATTATCAGAAATCCGTCGAGTATGGAGAGAAGTAGGAGTACATGAATTAAATACGAAATTGAATATATCGATCTATATATCTTATTCATAAATTCCTGATAGAATTATGTATGTTATGAGGTGTTGAATGGCTGCCATCTCTGTTTCAGACTGCCCTGTCTGCCCCCAGCAGGCCATACCTGTGTGTGGCTCCGACGGCGACACATACAACAACGAATAAACAGCAATTCGTTGGCGGCATCGCGCGCAACACGTTCTATAGTCTGTAGTTGATGCACGCACGCACACCCACGCACGCACGCACGCACATACGTACGCGCAGACAGACTCACACATGAACGCACATACACGCCTGCAGAATAACACACCCACGCACACACTTGCACGCACGCACGCACATACACACGGACGGGCTCACACACGCAAGCACATACACACCTGCAGAATAACACACCCACGCACACACGTGCACGTATGTGCGTGCGTGCGTGCACGTGTGACACGGACGGGCTCGCACACGCAAGCACATACACACCTGCAGAATAACACACCCACGCACACACGTGTACGCACGGAGTCACTTACGCAGGTACATACGTGCATGCACACGCGAACACACGCACGCACGCACCCACGCACACACGTGCACGCATGGAGTCACTTACGCACGTACATACGTGCATGCACACGCGAACACACGCACGCACGCACCCACGCACACACGTGCACGCATGGAGTCACTTACGCACGTACATACGTGCATGCACGCGCGAACACACGCACGTACGTACACACCCACGAGCACACCTACCTAGCACGTTAACGTAAGAGTTAGCGAAGATGTTGCCGTGCACGTAGGTAGCGTTGCACTGGTAGACACCCGTCATCTCTGGCACTGCATTCTCGAACACCAGCTTCTCTCCGTACTCTCCCCTGATCAGCTGGAAGGGGTCGGAGTCTGCGAAGGAGAAACACGAGGTAAGATGCAGCATTCTCCAAAACAAATACAAAAACGAGGAGCAGGTTGTGAGAAACAAATACTGACACCAAGTAGAGCTGTGCGTCGGATCCGATAATCCGAATCCGATGTG
>NW_014589639.1:0-1524 GCF_000485595.1 Priapulus caudatus | reverse complement strand
AGAGAAAGAGAGCGAGCTAGGAGGAGAGATGAGGACTTCGCACGAGAGGATTTGAGACTCTCCGATCCCTGAGAGAGGTATGCAAGGAGAGATCTGGAGAGAGAGAGTAGAGCCGGAGGACCGAGATGAGTCGATGATGCAGATCGAGACGAGAGTGATGCATTGAGGGCGAGAGACCGGATCCGATGACGTGGGAGATCGGAGAGACGACGAGAGACCCTCGACGATGAGGAGAGAGGACGCGTGAGAGAGACTGGCTATAATTAATTGCTAACATTCCTGGTTTAGTCAAAGTGTTTAGCTTTTCCCAAGTACAATCATATTTGTCCGTCAAGAAATGTTTGTAGCGCAAAAATTCGTAACGAGAATCACGTTTTACCGTTTTCTGCCATTATACAATTGAAGATGCGCTCCGACGAAAAATCATCACATCATTCTCCGAGGAGTTACTGATATTTCCCCGATGGTGGTGGGGGCTCAACCTTCTGCCCTCCCTATAGGTTACTTCTACCATCTGCAGCTAAAGCTCACGGATTATTGTGATAACAACGCTACGTGCAAGGTAACGAAGCTAACGCAGGTTTCTGTCACCATAAAACCTGAGGTACCGCGCTTAGAAGATTTACTTCGCTCGTGAGTGAGCACGGACCCAGGATTCTGCTGTTTCCATGAGGTCACCGGACTCATATGACTAGTCAATCCGATTGGTTACCTTCCAGATTTGTCCACGCTCGTGCAGCGGAGCTCCGTGCGTGCGCTCGAGCATGCGTGTCAATACACGCTGGTGTGTCTTTTCCCTCCTGCACGTAGGTGTAAACCTGTGCGAAGGCGTTTACATACACGCCAGGTGTAAGTACTCGTGTATGCATGGTGTACCATAAGTGTCATTGCTCAAAGTTCTAGTCATCTCTGTACGACGTACGGCGCGGACGCTGTCACATGCGCGCACTTGTGTTTCATAATTGCCGTCGCGTTGGGTGCATGTTTTGAGCCCTTTCTTAAACACGACGTTAACCGTTTCAAAAAACCACGACGCCTTTTTTTAATTGGTACAATGGCAGGATGTTTCTCTGTCGCAGGATGGAGTCAGTTTCAGATCATGGCAGGCAGCAGCGGGAATGAAGGACCTTTCGTGTTGCTTCGTCTACGATGTTGGAAGGGTAATGTGTGAGAGTAGAGAAGCAGACATGCGAGTCAGTTTCACATCTACATTGTAGATGTCGCTGAGCTTGGATCCGTTGAGGGATTTAGGTGCATGCTGGTGATACAAGAGATGGAACAATGCCAATACATGAAGCTATGTCCAACCATGCGTCGGTGACACAATGGCTTTAAGTTGAGGGCCGACAGCAGTCATAGCCGATGTGGGACAACCAGCGATCATGCACGCTCATCGTTTGACAACGCCAAGCTGCATGAGGACACTGATCTATCTGTCCGTCCCCCGTCCGTCCGCCCGCCCGCCCGTACGTGCGCACTCGAACACGCGCACACGCACGCACGCACGCACGCACGCACGCGCAC
>NW_014589638.1:0-1525 GCF_000485595.1 Priapulus caudatus | reverse complement strand
AGAGAGAGAGAGAGAGAGAGAGAGAAAGAGAGAGACTAAAACAGCGGTCACAGAAATACGGTCGGCGCACAGTAAATTATGTAACAGTTATTTTATACGCAGAAAACAGCTGGTAAATTATTTAATTCCTATTCACTCTCGTCGGTAAAGTGGTGCAATATATATATATATATTTAGTTAGCGCTGTCCCATTTCATGTTTTAGTAGAACTATATGCACCGAGTGGATTTTTTAGGAGGATTATTGAAAGAGATTTTTGAAGGAAGTCTCAAGGCCGCAAAATTCCACTCTATTATACATAGAGTGTATATCCAGCATTTTGATTCCTACATATGAACTGGATTGAGAGGGGGAGATAGAGAGGGAGAGCGAGCGAAGGGGAGGAGGGAGAGCGAGAACGAGGGAGAGAGAGAGGGAGCGAGAGAGGGGAAGGGAGGGAGGGAGGGGAGGAAGGAGGAGGGAGGACGGAAGAGAGAGAGAGGGAGGGAGGAGAGTACGAGGAGAGAATGAGAGAGGACGGAGAGAGAGAAAGAGGAGGGGAGAGAGACCCGATGACTGACGAGGAGATGGAACCGACGAGGAATGGGACGCCAGCATGATGAGAGATGTCTGGCCGGTGCTGGATGGAGAGAGGAGAGAGCGAGAGAGGACAGCAGTGAGAAGAGGCTGTTATAGCGCACCATAACTCGCTTCTATTGGTACTAGTAGCCCTGCTTACATTGACGTGCGCTGGGCTATCGATTCGACCCATGGGCGCATGGGTAGTCGGATCAATTGATCCCCAAATTATACCCGAGGCCCTATAGAAAACGTCTGTGTGATAGGCAATTAATGCCTCTTGTATTCCGAAGTGAAGTATGTCTTAAAGGCTTATAGCCGCTACTAAAAGATTGAACTCTAACTATCGCGTGTGCAATGTATACTTGCGGTATTTCTTCGTGAACAAACATTTCGATTTGCGAACTTCAAACTGGCCATTTTCTGGCGGCGCTGCGAGCCAGCGCCGAGATTCAGCGGGCGAACTATGTATTTTCCGACATGTGGTAGGGGGTGTTTTTTGGGTTGTTCTCGTCGGGTTGGGGAGGTTGTGCGACAAAACAGACATTGTGTGTTTGTGCAAGTACAAATCAAGCGAAATCAAACGAGGTTGTACTTATTAGTATTTGTCACTGAAAAATGAACAAATTACTACTTATTTAATTTGTTTGAGCTTGACAACAGCAACTGTTTTTGTTCCACATAGCCAACACACACACAGCCGCCCACCCATGAATCTACATGCGGAACATAATAGCTCCCGCTGACTCGGGCTGCGAAGTACGTTTGTCCCGAGGCTATTCCGTGTATGGTTGATCGTAATAGCCCAGCGGCAGTTAATGGTAAGCGGCGTATTAGTACATAGAGCTGAAGCCATGAACACTGCTGCTTATTTACTAACTGTACTGCTTGCCGCATGCTGCTGCTTACACTGTCGGATCATCATCAATCATCGTTTGCTTGCTCTCGCTCCGTCCCTGCTATTGTT
>NW_014589637.1:0-1526 GCF_000485595.1 Priapulus caudatus | reverse complement strand
ATTCAGTAGTGAGCGATTATAAATGGAATTCTACGCGATGAGTCTGAAACGAACGAACGAGACATCGATTTATTATTCACGTCTCATTGTAGAGGAGATTAAATCAATCAAACACGAGACGCCGATTAATTATCGATGTTCGATCAACGCCAAGTGGCGCTGTCAGTACCGCACGCGATCACACGTCCGTAATTGATTATTCATTAATAGTAGGCATAGACATGATTGATCTATCGATCATCTATCAAGCTCTCTGCACAGTTCTGTAGTCGAAATTCATAATCGTAGCATGAATTATTGCCTTAATTAGGGTCTGCTGCCCCTCCTGCTGTCTTACCTGGGTTCAGCCCGCCCCCCCCTCCCCCCAGGGCGGCCGCGGCCGGAACCCGCCGGGGCGCGTCCCGCAGGCCAACGTAGTTGCAATGGAACAAGGGGAGAGCGCCCGGTGCCCGCCCCAGCCCATAGCTGAGTATGAAGCATCTATAGCGTGTGGTGTGTGTGGTGGTGTGCTGTGTGTGTGTGTGTGTGTGTGATGTGTGTGTGTGTGTGTGGTGTGTGTTATTGTGTGTGTGGGTGTAAGTGATGTGTGCATCGTGTATGTGGTTGTGGTGTCGTGTGCTGTGCTGAGCGCTTGCGTGGGGGCGCGCGCGTCGCGTGTGATGTGTGCCGTGTGGTGTGCGTGGCGTGTGGTGTGTCCGTGTAGTGGTGCGTGCGTGCGTGCGTGCGTGCGCGCGCCGCGGCGCAGCCGGTGTGTGCTGGTGTGTGTGTGTGTGTGCTTGAGTGTATGTCGACGTCCGCGCGGTGTGTGTTAGGTGTGTGTGGCGGGGACGGGGGGTTGCGTGTGTGCGTTGCGTGCGCGCCTGTGTGTGGTGGTACGCTGCTGTGTAATACTGGCCCTCTCTATCTATCGCGTACCACGCTGTGTGTGCACGCCCACTCCGCGCGCTGCGGACACCAATGACCGCGAGTGAATACACCCCGCCAGCTAATCTGATGGAGGAATCGGGAAAGCTGCGGAGTAATCATGCTTCACCAGAGCAGCACGAATCTCATGCGGCACGACCCCCCAGGGTGGGTGAGGGAGGGGTACTGACCCGCGGGGTTGGTGGTGGGGTGGGGTGTGGTGTGAGAGTGTGTACGGGTTGCGGGACTCACCGTGGTGGGTGGGTGGGTGGGGGGTTGGGCAATAAACAGAGGGAGGGGTTTACGAACCCCCGGGGTTAGCTGGGTGGGTGGGCTGGGTTGGGTGGCGGGAGGCGGGTTTCGACCCGGAGGGTTAGGTGGGTGGGGTGGGTGGGGTTGGGGTGGAGGGGGTAGGGGGTTTACGACCCCTAGGGTTAGTGGGTGGGGGGGGGGTCGCCCCACGCGCAGTGCATATATCCGATATAGTTATTTCCCTCCTCGTGTGTCAGATCGGTTCTTCTCGTGTGGAATGGGCGAACAAGCCGCTTCGCATGCAAAGCTGAGGATTTCCTGTTTCCATCAGGTCTGCAATTGTTAGATATGTTGTACGTGACTGCTCGCAG
>NW_014589636.1:0-1526 GCF_000485595.1 Priapulus caudatus | reverse complement strand
TCTCTCACTACTATCTCACCCTTCCTTCTCCCTCTCTTTCTGCTCTCTCTCTCTCTCTCTCTCTCTCTCACTACTATCTCACCCCCTTTCTCTTCCTTCTCCCTCTCTTTCTGCTCTCTCTCTCTCTCACTAATATCTCACCCCCCTTCTCTTCTTTCTCCCCCTCTACCTGCCCCCTCTCTCACCCACTTCTCGCTCCCCCTCTCTCTCCTCTCTCTGCCCTTCTCTTCCTTCTCCCCCTTCTCGCCCTCTCTCTCTCTATCTCTCTCTCGTCTCGTATCCTCTCATCACTTTCTCATCTAGGAGCTCTCACTTTCTCACCCGCTCACCCCTTTCTCGCCCTCTCTCTCTATCTCTCCCACTTTCTCACCGGCTCACCCCTTTCTATCTCACCCCCTTCTCGCTTCTTGCTTCTTGTTTTCTGATACTGACTTGCTTCTTGCTGTGACTGACACTGATATATACTCATCTCCATATATGTGCCTTGCATGTCTAAAATATATGTGCCACTGCAGCAGTCAATTATATATGCACATATATATGCACATATATATATATATATATGCATATGTTTATACACGTAATATATAACAGTTAAATATGTTCGATGAATTTTAAAACACGATACGCGGACAGAGACGGAACACGCGCGCGTCGGCGCGTGCGAACACAATACACGCAACGCAACACTGAATCTAGCATTTTGTTTTCCCAGTTGTTTGTTGTTTGTTGTACACGATAGCCATAGTGGCGTGGTGGAGAGGAGGCTGAGAGCGTTATCCTGAATCCGCACCTCATATTATAATGTTGTGTGGTGTCGTGCATCGTTGTTGCTTCAACGATTTTTGCTGAGGCGTCGCTGTGATTCAGTCACTTGCGTGAGTGACTCTGTGACGTCAGTGATGACACAAGTGACTGTGTGTGACGTCAGTGATGACATGAGTGGCTCTGTGTGACGTCAGTGATGACATGAGTGACTCTGTGACGTCAGTGATGACACAAGTGACTGTGTGTGACATCAGAGTTGACATGAGTGACTCTGTGACGTCAGCGATGACACAAGTGACTGTGTGTGACGTCAGTGACGACATGCGTGACGTCAGTGATGAGCTTGAGATGCCTCTCGCGTGCGATGCGTCGTGACGCGGCTGTTTGCGTCGACAGCGCCATCTATAGTCTATATATAGTGTGATTGAGAGCGAGATGTTTTAACGCATGCGCGTCGCAATGGCTGATGAGAGAAGTGCGGTGGGAACGCGCGCGCAGGGCCAAAAGGGATAAGTCGGGTTTTTCGACTCCGTGCCGATCAGGCTGTTTGTGTGTGTTCATATCCTCCTCTCTCCTTCCTCTCCCCCAACCACACCACTATGGCTACCATGTCCTCCTATGGCTCTCATGTCCTCCTCTCTCCTTCCTCTCCCCCAACCACACCACTATGGCTCTCATGTCCTTCTTAATGCAAGTTTCGCTTCTCATTTTAGCGCAATACCAAACACTTATATATATATATATATATATATATATAT
>NW_014589635.1:0-1527 GCF_000485595.1 Priapulus caudatus | reverse complement strand
TGTTGTGTTTTCTTTACGTGACGGTGGCAATACATCACGATTATACTCAGCCCAATCTTTTGCTCCTTTATATCCCCAGTATGCAAATCCTGACAGATTGACAGAAAGTGAGCGTTAATACTATGGTTCCAGAAAAATTTAGTTGTATGATTAGACCAATCAGCAAAATCATTACCGTATCCGAATGGGCTTGCTGATATAAATTGAACGCCTGTAAAATCTTCTGCCAAAAACCGTTGATTCAAATCAAAATCAAATAGTTTGGTTATGTATGTGAAATAGAAAACCAATTATTATCTTTCTTATAGGTTAACTCGAACTCTAAGTTTCCAAATTTAGTCGTGCCAAGCGTAGAATTGGTATTTACAGCATTCGATCCTAGAGAAAAAAATGAAACAATGTCACGCTCTGAATATATAACATTCGTACTAACGTGTAAGTAGTGTGACAAACGTCGTTTATAACTTAGTTCTGCACTAGTTAGCAGTATCTATATTTTGACTCTTTTTTTGTGTATTCAGAAACTCCGATTGACTAAAGAAATCAGAAGTTCGTCGTACAGATCGAGATAAAAGAAGCTTAAATATATCTTGCTCTGTTGGCGTATAAATTATTCCGATACGTGGGGAAATCATGGGCTTTATGCGTGAATGTTGGTCAAGACGGATTCCCACGTCCCGCTTGATTAAACGCCATTGTTTTTGGGTCGGAACTGATGCTCACCAAAGATAACTGTACATAGTCGTACTCCATGGCTTGCTATCACTCGTTAGTGAATCACCGTCTCACTGAAAAAAAATAATGGAATCTTTACCAATTCATCGTAAGAAAACTCGGGAACGCTAAGGGCCAGCTGATTAGTTCATTCGCGCCTCCAGGTTTGTAATAATAATCGCGTCGTATATTCAATCTTCACGCAAAGTTTGAGAAAGATGGATCTTTTTGGTCGAATTTTCAATTTGACCTTATCGCGATCATGCGATATCAAATGAAGAAGAGAAGCTTTTACTTTCAACGCTGCATAATTTGCCCCCTCGCACTTTTTTGTAAAGGTTAATTGTCGATAAGCGACACCCACCGAGTTTGACTCATCAAACAAAAAAAAGCTTTTTTTATCGCCTCGCATCTCTTCACCACCTGCGGTAAAGCGCGCCCAAACTTCCAAATTATCTGTACTGCTATATTGAACATGAAGTTTATGTCGCAGTTTCTTTTTATAGGCCTGACGGTGATTTTTAAAGCTGAAAGGTAAGTCAGTATGCGCAGCATTGTTAGAAACAGCTTGACTAATACGCGTCGGCGCATGTTTTTTGTCCGCACCTGTATATTTATCCACGCCATAAAAAGCAAAGATGCCATGGTTATTTTGAAATGTGTGTCCTGCTTTTAGTTGTAAAGAAGAAAAATCTTCAAGTACACCTTGCCGCGCTGTGAGTTCAAAACCATTGAAATTAGATGCATTAAAAGTCTGTATATTGACTACACCAGCATTAGCACCAGGGCCATACACCGCAGAACCTGGACCAC
>NW_014589634.1:0-1528 GCF_000485595.1 Priapulus caudatus | reverse complement strand
GCCTTTGATCAACAATGGGCGCTGTAGAGTAACGGCAGCATTAACGGCCATTTGTAAATCATCGGTCGCGACGTAAGTATCAGTGCCTTCAAACTTCATGCTAAAACCATTAATTCAGGTGTGAAATTGGCAGGATAGCCTATGCGCGCCAGTTTGCTACCGATAAAAAATGCCTGGTGATTCGCAACGGCTGGTTTAGCTATCGTTGGACGCAAATTTTTGAGGCGGGCGATATCCCTTCGTCTTCGACGGTACTTAAGGCGCGCCCTGTCGAATCCAGCTCTGAAGCAGCATTCGCTCCCGCACCGATCGAAGAAGTGATCCGCACGATTGAGACCGAAAAGCCCGATATGGTGTTTGCACCACATGTCGAAACCTCTTCCGGCATGTTATTACCCGACGATTATATTAAGGCTATTGCAAAGGCAACCCACGCGGTGGGTGGTCTGTTTGTGCTCGATTGTATTGCTTCCGGTACGCTGTGGGTGGATATGCAGGATTTTTTGCGGCGGTCGATTCTTCTGCATGTAGTGCACCGCAAAACGGCTGGGGGGCGGCTCTCCGTTGTTGCGCCCTGGTGATCGATGAGTGAGACTGCGCTTGAACGCATCGCTTCTACTACAGCACGCAGTTTTTCGTCCTGCGACTGGGTAAATGGCTTTCCGATTCATGCAAAGCCTACGATAAGCGGGGCCATGGCTTAATCATAGGCGACTATTGCGACAGCGACTCGCTATTTGAGATTTCACATAAAGCATGGCAGGAAAGCACGAAGACCTAATGGTTTGCAGGGGTGAAAGCAGAAGCAACAGGAATGGGTGATACGGAGTCCGCACGCTGCTCGCCCAGTAAATGGTGTCAAAAGGCGTGGCCGCCAGCGGCTTTGAAGGGCACCGGGTGTTGGTGGTCTGCTAACACTCCGGGATGCCGACAGTAGCAATAATGGCAGTAAAGTTTGCATCCCTTGGGTTACCAGATTGGGCGCGCCGAGTAACCTTTACAATGGGCGATTGAGCGGCCGATTACAAAAGCTTTCGAACTGGGGTTATTCGGTTCTCGATGAAATTGGCACAATATATGATAGGCCTGGCCATCGCTGGAACAGGCGGCTCGATCAGCTTATTTAACTGGGATAGATTAACCGGGTCACAGCTGATTCTTCCAGCTTGCTGCCATGCCCGCCGGGCTACGTCAACGGCAACACCGAGGTCTATTAAAAGTCGAACGAAGGGCATGCAGTGCACGGGAACAGGTTATGTACCCGGCATTGCTCGCCCATCTGGCCTATGCGCACGATGGGCGGGCCGAATGAACCGGCAATTTCGACCCGATATTGACTTGATATATGTCCACAGACAGTTTTCGCATCGAGCCCTGCGGGGAGCTTTATGCCAACCACCGAGTTGAGCCGGGATTCAGGCCCGACATAGAGTTCCAGGCCCAGGCTTTGTATCGCTGCCTGTAGTGCTGTGGAGCGCGTGCGGTGTCGTGCGAAACGCTTTTCCAGGGTCTCGTTGCAGACCAGTCG
>NW_014589633.1:0-1529 GCF_000485595.1 Priapulus caudatus | reverse complement strand
CCATATCAGTTCTATCGGCGGCCTGAAACCCGAAGCCAACATCGGAATTTATAGCGTCAGTAAAGCTGCGATTATAAACCTGAGCAAAGCGATGGCGCAGGACTGGGGTGCAGATAATATTCGAGTTAACGCGATCTGCCCTGGTTTGATCAAGACCAAATTTAGCGAAGCACTCTGGCAAAACGATGAGACGCTTGAGGGCTTTCTTCGGCATATTCCACTCGGGCGAGCAGGCAAGCGCAGAGGAATTTGCCGGGCTATGCAGCTTCCTTGCGTCGGATGCGGCGGGCTTATTGCACGGTGGATTTATATGGCGGACTGGCGTTATTCGGTCAGTTAAGTTCGATTATTCGTATAATCCAGCCAAGGTTTAAATGTTTGGTGAGTTAGCAAGATCGCTTAGGCAGCTCAACTTGTGAACCACACGACCTCAATGTCACTGATTTGCGTCTGCAATGGGCGTGAGCTACCCAAACTCGCGTTCTGGTTGGTCAAGCATAAGTTGATGCACAACGATGCTTGGAGCGAGAGAGCTCTTCGTAAGCTGAGTTGGTGCGTGTTGTTGCGGATGATGCTATATCGTGGTCGTTACACGCGGCGGTAACGGTGTGGAACCCCTCGTACTAGACTGTTATATGCGCTGGTGCACAGAATGTGCCTCGAACCTCAAGTGAGTAGGTCGCCTGAGCCATCTTGTCTTATCAGTTTTTCTTTACAATGCTGTTTGTCTTCAACGATGTGTTGTTGCAGTGTCTCCTCATCAAGCGGCCAGGTAGTTTTTCTTGAGATGTAAACTCAATTTTGGTCGTTAGTAAATTACCGCCGACTAACCTCATTCATCGCCTCAACCAGGGGCGAATTCGCTTCAATGCCCGTCACGCATCGAAAACGTATCCTCACCCTTGTAAAGCTAATATTTCGCGTTTCGCACCAACATCATCACGGCAATATGAACCCCTCGATCCATCAGTTCGGGTGCGCTACTGAGCTTTATTTCTGATGGCCAACAACGTTCTCCGCCGAAACTTCAGCACCAGATCCGCTTCTGCGGCCGGCACAGTAGCGATAAAAAATAGGCTTTGCCGCCGACCTAAGACTTGCGCGCGCAATCCTATTCCATAACAAAACCTTTCCCAACTCTTCCGCGCATACTGACGTGGGCGCGTATATCAATCCATATTCTTAAATGAAGGAGGGTCAGGACACTACCGCTGCACGAGTCACGGACAAATGGCCGGGGTGATTTGACCAACCGTTTACCTGTATTGGCGTGCCAGGGTCGCAATATGCGCACCAATAACAGCTTGTCTAATATATCGAGGTAGTGCGATATAGTAGGTCCACTGACGCCGAGTGACCGCGCATAACGTTGCGCATTGAATAGCTCACCTTGATCATTGGACACCATACGCCAGAACTTTCTAGTTTATCTGTCGCTACCTGTATGCCAAATTGCGGCAAATCTCGCTCCATGTAGGTCTGGAGAAAATCAATACGCCATTGAAGGCTTTCGGCTTGATCGTCACGAA
>NW_014589632.1:0-1530 GCF_000485595.1 Priapulus caudatus | reverse complement strand
ATTCATATATACCCACGTCCGCCGAATATATGCCCTGCAAGCCATAGATTCATATATACCCACGTCCGCCGAATATATGCCCTGCAAGCATATATTCCTATATTCCCTATTATCTACTCTGATATATACCCACGTCCGCCGAATATATGCCATGCAACTGCAAGCGTATATTCATATATACCCACATCTGCCGAATATATGCCCAATATATGCCCTGCAAGCATATATTCATATGAATATATGCTTGCAGGGCATATATTCGGCGGACGTGTGTATATAGGCAGACGTGGGTATATATGAATGTATGCTTGCAGGGCATATATTCGGCGGACGTGGGTATATATGAATGTATGCTTGCAGGGCATATATTCGGCGGACGTGGGTATATTGCAGGGCATATATTCGCATACATTCATATATACCCACGTCCGCCGAATATATGCCATGCAACTGCAAGCGTATATTCATATATACCCACATCTGCCGAATATATGCCCTGCAAGCATACATTCATATATACACACGTCCGCCGAATATATGCCCTGCAAGCATACATTCATATATACCCACGTCCGCCGAATATATGCCCTGCAAGCATATATTCATACATACCCACGTCCGCCGAATATATGCCCTGCAAGCATATATTCATATATACTCATGTAAGCCCTGAGCGACGTTGACGAATATACACCCTGCAAGCAGCAACGACGAGGCGATACTGACCCTGACAACGACGTCACTCTGCCACGAGCTGAGACGAGCGCTGTTCAGCCAATGTGGTTCGCAAATGGACGGAGGACAGTGGCAGAGACAATAACCAACCAAGAAGGACGTTTGCCAAGTTGCGAGGAATGTTGCATTGGGTGGCAAGCGAACTGGCAGGTAAATGAATGGACTGGAATACTGAGATGGCAGCAAACAAGTAGAAGTTGGTATGTAGGTCGTCAAGCGGGCTGTTATGTGGGCTGGTAAGCAAATGACTGAGGCAGGCACATAGGTTAGCAAGCAGGTAGGCAATTAGGCAAGCACCCAGGCAGCCAGGCAGGCATGTAAGCAAACAGGTAGGCAGATGGACAGATACACAAGCAGGCAGGCAATCAGGCAGACAACAAGCATGCAGGCACAGATGGCAAGCACACAATCCAGAAAGCCAGACAGCCAAACACGATGGCAGCCAGGACACACCGGAACTTACACACACAATAACCATTCACACACGCGTACGCACCTTCCCGAACAGGTGTCCCGAGATGGCGGCGCCAGGTGGCGCTATGAGCAGGCCGCGTTTGAGCACGCTCAGCATGTTAGCGACGGGCGTGCCGTGCCACAGCATCGCGTGGTTGTTCAGTCCGCACGCCTTCAGCTTCTCCAGCTCCCCCGCACGACTCACGCGATAGATCGCCTCCACAGCGCACTTAGCTGCAATGAGTCAGCAGAGATCGTCAGTCAGGGAAGGCTAGAGATTAGACTAAAACGTAGCTAGGGATGGGCAGAGGTAGTCAGGGTAGGCCAGAGGTTAGACTAAAA
>NW_014589630.1:0-1531 GCF_000485595.1 Priapulus caudatus | reverse complement strand
GTGCGTGCGTGCGTGCGTGCGTGCGTCCGTTCGTGCGTGTGTGCGTGCGTGCGTGCGTCCGTCCGTGCGTGCGTGCGTACGTGCGTGCGTGCCTGCGTGCGTGCCTACGAGCGTGCGTGCGTGTGTGTGTGTGCGTGCGTGCGTGCGTCCGTTCGTGCGTGCGTCGTCGTGCGTGCGTGCGTGCGTGCGTCCGTCCGTGCGTCCGTCCGTCCGTGCCTCCGTCCGTGCATGCGTCATTAGGCAGCTATAGGCTATATATATATATATATATGTATATATAACCTATATATATATATATATAACCTTGTGACAAGCTCATGTTCGTGATCATTCCACGCGTAACCAGTGGTGACGGTTATATAACTATATAACATGACGCCACCTTCCTCGCCCCACCCTCGCCCCACCGCGCCTCAACACATCCCACCCCACCCCGCCCCGCCCAACCCCGCCCCGCCACGCCCCGCCCCGCCCCGCCCCGCCCCGCCCGCCCCACCACGCCCCCACCAAGCGGCAGAGGACGTGGGACTGTCATCATCGCCTGTATACGGACCGAGACGAGCAGCCGCTGGTGACACCGTGTTGATATTGACATTGATTTGCTAGGGGGAGGAATGTGGTGAAGGGAAGAGGGAGCTGAAGGGAGGAGGAAGGGGTGAAAGGAGAAGGAAGGGGTGAAGGGAGGAATGTGGTAAAGGGAGGAGGAAGGGGTAAAGAGAGAAGGAGGGTGGAGAAAGAAATATATGAGTAGGAAAGGAACATGGAGGAGAAGGAGGGGAAATGAGAAGAAGAAGATGGAGGCGGCGATCGAGAAGGAGGATGAGAAAGACTTTATCGTTCTACTACTGTGAATGCTTGTGGATGCGTGCATGTGCGCGCGCGAGTGTGTGTGGTGGGGGGGGGCTGCGTGCGTGCGTGCGTGCGTGTGTGCGTGCGTGCGTGTGTGTGGTGGCATTGTGTGCGTGTGTGTGTGTGTGTGTGTGTGGTGGCGTCCTGTGTGTGTGTGGTGAAAATGCCTTTTATATCATCAACACATTTGCGAAGCCACATTTCGCGTGTCCATGCATACAGATGCATGTAAAAGTGTCAATTTTCGCCTGCAACTTGTGTCAATATTGCCCTAAACATCACTGTTCTATAGTATCGAAGACAAAATAATCGGAGAATGTAATATAATTTAGCGGAGCACTGACTGCGGATTTCATCCTGTCAACATCAAATACACATTTCTATTTCTATGTTCTATGATGCGTTAATTCGCGCTATTGCCTTATTTAACAACACGTTGAAAATTTCCACAAACACGAAACACTACAAAGAAATTATAGCTATAACTATAACGATACATAGGTCTATGTACTAGAATTTTTTAATAATGCTGCGTTGCAATTTGTCGTGTTGCGCTGTGCTTGTGTTGTATTTCGGTTTTGGGTGATAGCTTCAGGTTCTCGTAGAATCGTGGCAGCGTAGTCTTGTTCGTTAGGCTCATAAGGTCTATGTTCCCCAGGGTACTGCCGGAACGTACCCTGGG
>NW_014589629.1:0-1531 GCF_000485595.1 Priapulus caudatus | reverse complement strand
GCGGCGTTATCAGTTACAGATTCCTAACCGTCCTTTAGGTTTAGCGATTGAAGCCTTGGCCTTGCAGAATGATTTCAAGCCATTAATGACGGAAATGAGTCATATTCTACAAGGATTATCTAACCGCGATGCGATGGGGATGAATGAAAAACACATTAAAACCTTGTTGTTGACTCTGTTGTATCAATTTCCCATCTACTTTATTCAAAGTGAACCTGAAATAAATCGCCGCTACCCTGATATTATGTTGCTAGAACGCAGCCCATTGAAGGTGAATTATCAGCATCTGATTGAGTTGAAATACAGTAAAAAAAGCGCAGGTGAGAGGGGCTGGAAAGCCAAACGTGAAGAAGGATTGCAACAGGTACGTGGGTATTTGCAATTAGCTGAGATAGCACGCTTGCCAAAGCTGAGCGCGTGGCTGTTGGTTTCGGATGGTGAGCGGGTTGAGGTGGAGAGAGTGCGGAAGTAAGTTTATGCACTGAATATCGCCTTAAAAAGGCGAGTAAGGCCATGATTACCAGAAAGTTGGATAGATGCTGTTGCCCAGGCTCCTTATGTGGCGTTGCCTGTTCAATAGTTGAGTACGTATTTGCTGTCACATCCCCCAGAACCCAAGCTTGCCCTTTCTCACTTCTTTGTCCGTTGCCAGATTTTATCATCCACCGCTACCGGTCCGGCGGCGCTCGAACGATTAATGAGATGAGCTTCCTTCAGCCGCCACCACTGGTCAGCCATAACTCTGCGGATTTGCTTCCCAGTCCTTCGGTCGATGGTGGCTTTCCAGTAGAATTTGTAGAGGATTTTAAGTTCCAGTACACGGTGGTTACCTCGCCATAATAGCCTGTTTTCTCATCACACCGGCCATTTCGATGAACAAGTCGGTGCGCTTTCGGCCTAAACCGTATTCGCGATTGATGCGCCCGCCGCCGTTGATAATACGTTGTAGAAAAGCTTGCAGCAGCAGTTGTGGGCCAGCTTCCTTATAGTCGAAGCGTTCGATCCAGCTTTGCGAGTTTTCGCGGAAAAACTGTTGGAACGCGGTAAGCAGTTTGGGGATATCGATGCGCCGCTGCGGGGTGAGATACCACGCTTGCTGTTGCACAATACTGGTTTGTTCGACCCACACCAGTTCGCGGGGGAATGATTTCCTGATAAATGCGGTTACTGATGCGCATTTGCGGGCGGGCTTCGATCAACCCCAAATCGGCGACGTACTCCAAGTCATCTGATGCAATACCGCTGAGGTTTTCATCGCCTGCTAGCATAGCCGCCATCAGGCGATGTACTCGTGGCTCACGCAATTTATCGGTCAATTGATGGAGGTGGGTGGCGCGGGAATAAATCAGGCGGTCGCGGGCGGCGTGGTAGCGTTCCAGCGTGATGGGGGTGGAGCGGTCACGAGCGGTTTTGTCTTCCCACGTCAGCTCGTGCCCCAGTGCATTGACTAGCCACGGCTGCCCACGGGTGTCTTCCCACAGTTCGGGGAAGATGTCGAGGTCGAAAGTTTGCCCCGTTTCAGTGGTATGCT
>NW_014589628.1:0-1531 GCF_000485595.1 Priapulus caudatus | reverse complement strand
CCGCCCCCGCGTCGACGACAACGACGACGAGGACGGGTCGCACGACGGGTCACGCCGACGACGACAGAGCGCTGCCGTCTGCCGACAAATGGAAGCTGAGGAGCGCATGCAGATGAGGATGGGGAATTACAGTCACGCGCCTCGACACACCGACACCCATGCATAATTATCCGGCTCGATTCTCTTATCGCATAACGCGTGTGTGTGTGCGCGCGTGGAGGGGGAGGGGACTCCGAGGGTTGAGGTTGGAGGGAGGGGAAGAAGAAAATCAAGTGAACGAACGCGAAAGACTTACGGTAGAATCGGCATTCCGGTGTGGCGGACAGCGCGTGTTGTGTGGGCTGGGGGGGGGTGGGGGAGACTTCCGAGATTTGGGGGAGGGAGGGAGAAATCTAGTTGAAATCGAAAAACGCGAGAGACTTTACGGTATAGCATCGGCAGTGCGGTGTGCAGCGGGCGGCAGCGTGGTGTGACGCGATCCTCATCTCTCGCACGCGCGCGAGTTAGATATGCGGTTTCTGTTCTCCAGCGCCCGCTGCGATCTGACCGGCTTGCCGGACGCGAACAGCCGCACCCGCGCCGTCCAGCCGTCGCTGAGAGGAGCGTGTAATGCACGCGACGACGTGACGTGTTCGCGCGCCGAGGCGAGTGTCTCCGTTACGTGGCGCCAGGAGCGCGCGTGGGATAACTCGAGCTACATACGCCTGTAGTTAACTCTGACGCAGAGAGAAGTCGTGGGCTTGCATATTGCCGACATGTATGCGCCGGTGCGCGGATGTGTGTGGTGGGTGTGCTACCACCGTGCTAGCAGAGCGCACACACACGCAGCAGGCAGCAAGAAACGACCACGACACCAGACTCGCACAAACCACGGAACAAATACAGCCGCAAACACACACATCGAGCGCGCGCAAAACACAGCACAACCACATACACGCAGACACACACACAAACACACATACACAACACACAGCACACACACACACACAGACTCACATCACAACACACCCACACACACACAGCACACACACACAGGTAGGCACACACAGTCACACACTACACACAACACACGCGCGCGCGGCGCCAGCACAAGACTCGCACAACACATCGGCACACCACATCAGACACATGTTACAATCACCACGCACACGAAGCCACACTACCACACACAACACACACACACACACACACGCACAACACATACACACACGACACCACATGCGCCCAGTCCACTGTCATGGGTCGCGCGTCTTCACGATAATAATATGTCTGCGCCGGCGTTTTAAAAATATCTCAAGGTTCAAATAATGAACTACACTTGTATGGGGGGTGAGATTCATCATCCCATTCACGGCTGCTCTCCTCTCGTCTCTCGTCTCTCTCTTCATCATCTCTCATCGGTCTCTCTCTGCTCGTCTCTCCCTCTCTATCTCTTCATCTCTCTCATCAGGTCTCTCTCTTCTCTCTCTCTGATCTCATTCTCTCTCCGATCGTTCTTTTCACCCTCTCTCATCATCTCTCTTTCGTCTCT
>NW_014589627.1:0-1532 GCF_000485595.1 Priapulus caudatus | reverse complement strand
AGAGAGAGAGAGAGAGAGAGAGAGAGAGAGAAGGGGAGGAGTGAGAAAGGGAGAGGGAGGGAGAGGGAGACAGGAGAGGGAAAGAGCTACATTGATGTATATGCACACAGACGCACGTACACACACGCACGAACGCACACACACGCGCGCTCGCGCAGATACAATAAAGAAACAGCCACCGTTAGAATCACCTTGACTTCGTCGCCACAGCGCCTCTCTCCCTCCCTCCCTCCCCTCTCTCTCTCTCTCTGCTCTCGTCTCTTATCTCTGCTCTCTCTCTCTTCTCTCTCTCTTACTCTCTTTCTGTCGCTCTCTCTCTTCTCTTCTCGTCTGCTCTCTCGTCTTCTCCCTGCCCTTCCCTCCCCTCTCTCTCTCTTATGTTCCCTCCCCCCTCTCTCTCTCTCTCTCCTCCTCTGCTCTCTAGTTCCCTCCCCCCCTCCTCTCTCTCTCTCTTCTCTCTCTACTCTATGTTCCCTACCCCCCCCACCCCTCGTTCTCTCTTCTCTCGCTCTCGTCTTGCTCTGTAGTTCCCTCCCCCACCCCCCTCTCTCTCTCTTCGTCTCTCTCTCTCTCTTTTCTGTTCGCCTTCTCTCTCGTCTCACTCCTCGTCTCTCTCTCTCTTTCTCTAGTTCCCCCCCCCCTCTCTCTCTCTCTCTCTCTCTCTCTATGTTCCCTTCCCCCCCCTCTCTCTCTCTCTCTTCTCTCATCTCTCTAGTTCCCTTCCCCCCCCTCTCTTCTCTCTTCTCTCTCTCTCTCTCGTCTAGGTTCCCTCCCCCCCCCCCCCCCTCTTCTCTCTCTCTTCTTCTCTCTCTCTCTTTCTGTCGCTTCTCTCTCTCTCTCTCTTCTCTCTCTCGTTTCTCTACGTTCCCTCCCCCCCCCTCTCTCTCCTCTCTCTCTGCTCTCTCTAGTTCCTCCCCTCTCTCTCTCTCGCTCTGCATGTACTCATCGTTATTAACGTCGTCTGCGCGTCTTGCTAGCGCGGCGGGGACCGATCACGGCGGGGTGCCCGGTGTGCATGCTAGAATCTGAGCTCACGGGCAGGACGAAGCTATGCCCCGCGGCACGCATTCCGCTGCCTGCTTTGCTGCTGCTGACTGCTGGCCTGCTGCTGCTGGCTGCTGAGGTGGTGGTGGTGGTTGGTTGAGTGACCATGTGATGCGGTGGTGGTGATGATGATTTAATGATGGTGGCGGTGGTGGTGGTGTTGATATTGATGATGATGGTGGTGGTGGTGTATGCTGCTGCTGCGGCCGGATGCTGCTGGTGGTGGTGCGTTGATGATGATGATGATGATGATGATGGTGGCTGGTGGTGTGATGCTGCGCTGCTAGTGGTCGGATGCTGTTGCTGCCTTGCTGCTTTTCTAATTTCTAGCTGCTATTAGTTGTTATGTGCGTTCGTCACGTCTTTGTTTGTTAATTGTTGTTGTTGCCTGTTTGCGGCTGCTTCTGTTGTTGTTAGTGTGTTGCTTGTTGCTGAGATTGTTGCCAGTTGATGTTAGCTGCTGTACTACTGATTCAAACTTCTATCTT
>NW_014589625.1:0-1533 GCF_000485595.1 Priapulus caudatus | reverse complement strand
CCGAGGCCTTTGGCCGTCATTTCCAGCAAAGTTTGTTTGAGACTAGCATCGATATCAACCAATGGAATGGCATTTCCAGAGTGCATGATATCACTTACTCGGAGTAATAGTTGCCGACCAAGGCTGCCTCCGGGGTGGGAGAGGGCGAAGTCTTCTTCGGTAAAACCACGGACTTCGAGCACGGCAACGGCCAAAGCGTCGCCCATGAAGCGATGCGGTAGTGCTTGAAGTCGGTGCTAATCCGAGCGGACAGGCTCTTTGGCGACACTAACATCAAGATTGATATCAGGCTGCTCGCGCCAGTGTTGAATCGCGATTGCCGGTGCAGGGTTATCAACGGAATACCGGAGGCGTTTGAGCAGCGGCAGTAACAGAGTGATTTCGCTGGTTTCGCGGCTGACAATTCGACAAGGCGATTGACGGTATCGTGCGCGCGTGATCATGGCGAGGTCTCCATGACTGGCTTCGCACGGATGCATGAAAAAAGCCGGCGTGCCGGTGCTCGCCAGGGTTGCCGCAATTTTATTACCGATATGTCCCGACTTGCCCATGCGGTAACGACGACACGACCATGGCAGCCAAGAATCAGTTCACAGGCGTGACTGAAACCATACCATCAAGACGCTGGCAAAGTGCAGCAATGGCTTCGATTCGGTTTTAAGGACGCCAGACCTAACGCTTTATAATTATGTTCGACCATGATTATCGCAGTAGTGGTGACCACCTCATAATACAAATTAAACTGGTAAGAAACAAAACAACCCAGTAACAGAAAACCTTTAAAAGCGTTAGCTGATGGCTGACGCCTAGCGGGAAGCGCGACAGCGGCGTAGACTAAAAAGTAAGACCGGCCACGCACGGGCAGATCGCCGAAACAACACGGATTCATCAATAGTAAAGCGCTCAGCATGGCCGGAATGCCGATTACTGCCAGCGAATTGAACAGGTTTGGAGCCATAATGACATTGCACCCGCCAGATCAGTATTGCCTTTTTTTAGACTGGAAATCGAAGCGGCAGTTCAGGTAGGCTGGTACAAAGCGCGACGATGGTTAAGCGATAATGAGGTCACTTACAGCCCCAAGTGCCACGGCTACGTGGTTGCACCCCAGACTAGCAGCTTAGAACTGCCGACAAGGACAATCAGGCCGGAGAACAAGCCAACCGATAGGCGCATTCAGGCTCATTGCTTCGTTTTGCTCTTCATTATCCTCTTCGTCCGTGATCGGGATGCCGTTCTTACGATGAGTATCGATCATGTACCAGAGCATAATTATCAACAAGGCTAGCAGCATGATGCCATCGACGAAGTCCAGCTTCAGGTCGAAAAGACACCAGACCATGACTAGCGTGGCGATCAGCAGTAAGGGGTATTCGCGCTTGAGAATATTACGGTCAATTGGCACGACGGCGAGAATCGCGGTAACACCCAGAATCAAACCGATATTGGCAATGTTAGAGCCAAGTGCGTTACCAATGGCGAGATTAGGGGTGTTCTCGAGCACCGCAATCACTGATATTAGAATCTCTGGTG
>NW_014589624.1:0-1533 GCF_000485595.1 Priapulus caudatus | reverse complement strand
GATTTTTCCTTTTCAACTTTATTCGATGGCTAACACTATGTGCCACCTCTGTACATACTCATTTCTCCATATAACAATACATGTGAACTTTCAGAGCGTTTTGATTGACCGCGTACACGTGTAGTGAGCCAAGGTTGACTGATGACGTCAGAGACATGATACGACCAGCATTTTCATGTATTCACCAAGCCAGTATCATTCAGCATCAACCCTTCTACAGCTGTCATCTGCTAGTGATAGGTGAACTATCCCACGGTGCCCAAAATAGTTCTTTCACCTCGCTACACACCTATACATTAGGCGCGCGTTTGTTGACATATATAATAGCTTAGTGACGTCAGGCAATCGGCGGTGTTCGCTCGTTTTGCATGAAATTGCGATAGTAACCTCGTAATTTCTCAAGGTGCATGGAACATTTTACCAATTTAGTGGTGTCAGCTAGTCATGGATATGTCACAGTAAGTACTAACAGTAGATGTTTCACATACGTTCACCCATTTTGCACACAGGCGGTCGATCATTGTTAAAAATAGAAAAACGCTGATTTCTCCGTTTCAGTTTCTGACATAGTAGCCGATGTATAAATGGATATTTCTCTGTGATTACAACTCGGAATAATTTAATTTTACACTCGTTTTAATGGTAACATATTGCCGTAAAAAAGCGAGTCAGGGATTGTTATTAAGTGCCGTATTTTATGAGTTTGGCCTCTTTATTTGTAAAAATTTTCAATTCTAACACAACTTGATTTTTAAGCAGTTTTTTTCATTTTTCTCAAAAATATGAAACTTAAAGAAAAAATCCTGATGTGCTATTTTGGTACATATTGTGCTAAACCTATGGTGAAAATTTTGCTTCCTCACTCTTTGTGGTAATTGAGAAATATCCCAAATACCATTTTTATATTAAAATTCAAAATTTGTGTGGAACAAATTTCCATGTTGTAATATGTTTAAATTACGTTTTTTCCCGCATTTTTCCGTTTGAAACCATCTTTTCCGTTTCCAATGGCCATTTCCGTGTTTTCCGCGATCGCGGAAAATCACTGTCCCTAAACCTTACATCCAAACGCGTATTAGTTTGTCCAATATCACTGCTGGTTACTAAGAAATGTCTAATTGAAATCCGCAGTCCATGAAATCTGTTTTTTACAGTTTCAAACCGCTGCCGGCGAAGCGGGTGTGATACAGATTTATAGTGCACCGAACGTTTTTGCACGCATGCTCGGCCGTACGCAATGCTATCATCAGTGATTTCGTAAACACGGACGCTCGTGATAAGGAACTTTTTGTCAGGGCTGTCCATGTGCGTCCGTGATTAGTACGTGTGTTCTACTCCATTTCCATGTTTAGTCCGTGGCCGTGGTTACACAGCTGACACCTCCATTTCATCTGGCGTCCAAACCATACGGGCCGCACAAATGTTTACGTTATCGCTCGACTCCTGGATGACATTTACGGCATGAAATAATCATAAATGAATATCAACAACCGATTTCAAGTCTTGCTTGTAATGTAACCAGCGGTGATATTG
>NW_014589623.1:0-1535 GCF_000485595.1 Priapulus caudatus | reverse complement strand
CCTACTCCTCCACCAACACAGTCCCACTCCAGCCACACCTCACCCAAACCCCAGCCACACCCCTCCTCTTCCTACTCTTCCACCAACACAGTTCTACCCCAGCCACACCTCACCCCAAACCCCAGCCACACCCCTCCTCCTCCTCCTCCTCCTCCTACTCCTACTCCTCCACCACCCAGCCTCCATTCCCACCCCAGCACCTGGGTGAGATAACCGCACGTACACGCTACTCCACGCTACTCCGCAGGTGTTGTTGACGGGCTGTCGGTGCGTGGAGCTGGACTGTTGGGACGGCGACGACGGCAACCCTCTCATCTACCACGGACACACGTTCACGTCAAAGATCTCCTTCCGCAGCGTGATAGAGGCGATCAACAAGACTGCCTTCCTCACGTCACCCTACCCGCTCATCCTGTCCATCGAGAATCACTGCTCCATGCAGCAGCAGATCAAGATGGCGCAGGTGTTCTCTGTGAGTATACATGTATATTATTTATATAGTATATATATATATATACTATATATATATATATATATATATATATATTTAGTTGCTACGTGTTCATATATATAGAACCTATAATCAATCAATATATAAATATGCATATAATTATATATATAATTGCTCAGGTGGTTCTTCTGTGAGTATAACATATATATGATATATAGTTTGCCCCGTGCGCGTGTGTTTGTTTGCGTGGAGATTAGATTTGCCTCAGGTGTTTTTCTGTGTGTATGTATATAGTTTTTTGCGTGGTACGGGGCACGTAGGGGACACCGCTCTGCACCCAGGCTCATCGTATATGCAGCGAGGAGGCGAGAGAGAGACGGAGAGAGCAGAGAGAGAGAGAGAGAGGCAGAGGAGAGAGCAGACGCGAGAGAGAGGCGCGAGAGAGAGAGAGAGACAGAGAGAGAGAGCGAGAGAGAGAGAGGAGAGAGATGAGAGAGAAAGGAAGAGAGAGAAGAGGAGAGAGAGGAGAGAGAGAGAGAGAGAGAGACAGAGAGAGAGAGAGAGACAGAGACAGGACAAGAGACAGAGACAGATTACAAGAGACAGAGGACAGGGACAGAGACAGGACAGAGGAGAGAGATGAGAGATGAGAGAGGAGAGAGAGAGAGCAGAGAGAGACAGAAGACAGGACAGAGACAGAGACAGCAATTACAGAGACAGAGACAGAGGATCAGGAGAGAGAGCAGAGAGAGAGAAAGAGAGAGAGCAGAGAGAGAGAGAGAAGAGGGGGGGGGGGGGGGGGGGGGGGGGGGGGGGGGGGGGGGGGGGGGGGGGGGGGGGGGGGGGGGGGGGGGGGGGGGGGGGGGGGGGGGGGGGTGAGAGAGCATGAGAGAGGGAGCAGAGAGAAGGAGAGATGAGTATAATATTATAGAGATAGATGAGTGTTACGCACCGCGTCTCGTTGCTGCTGTGCGTATAATCTCTTCTACGCTGCTCGCGGCTTGTCGGTCACACTAATGAGCCGACTAGAACACTTAGGGCCTAGCTAGTTGACGCGGGCTTCCCTGAGTATTACGTGCGGAAT
>NW_014589622.1:0-1536 GCF_000485595.1 Priapulus caudatus | reverse complement strand
ATTAACCCATCTCAAAGAGTGTGGCATTAATCATGGGCGTCTGGGGGTTGATTCTATTTATATCACTGATGATGGCTATATAGCTTTATTGGATAGCGTGTATGTGTCCGCCAAACATCGCCAGTTAGAAAAAGATATTGAAAATAGCGCTACTGTGCCGAACCAAGATGCTATTTATGCTAGTCCAGATGCGTGTTTTGGTAGGGCTATATCTGAACAAGATGATGTGTTCTCTTTAGCCTGTATTTGCTACCACTTATTGAGCGGGCAACACCCTTTTGGCGGGAGCAATAGTGTCAGTGCTTTACTGAATAAAATGCGTCCTCAACGTATTGAAAGCCTTAATGACTTGCAATGGACGAATTTAGAACAAGGTATGTCGTTGCCGAAAGAGCATCGTTTGGCAACGGTGAATGATTTTATTCGCGGTTTTGATATGCTAATAGAACCACCGAAAGCAAAGCTAAAAACATCAAATAAAAAAGAAACGGTGGAAGCGATTCGAGCCGCGCGTAATATCATTCAGGAACAAGCTAAGAATAAGGTGGTTAGGAATAAAAAGAAGTTGAGTAATCGTGGAACAAGTTCATTGTCTAATTGGAAATTACAACAGATGAATCTTCCAGATTGGGTCTGGATACCGCTAATGCTTATCATTGGTTTTCTTTCTGGAATGGTACTGATGGGTTTGGGGATAGATTTATGGGGTGTTGATGCTTCGGGGTTAGAGGATACTCTGCGAGGTTTGTTTTGAGGTGTCGTGCATTTTCTTTATAGCACTACCCTACCATGGAATGATAGTGCCATCGATATCATAAAAGTTACCACTATTTTCTAAACGAGCGGCATCGTAAAATAGCACGTAAACGCTCGACTGATTGTTGTGCAGTGATTTCCCCGCTAGAACCTCCCATGTCGGTACGTACCCAGCCAGGATGCAGAATCACGGTGGTGATTCCCGCAGACTTCAAGTCACGTGCAGCGCTAACCATTACTGCATTCAGTGCGGCTTTACTGGAGCGGTAAACGTAACTACCACCTGAGCTATTATCATCCATACTGCCCATTTTACTGCTTATGCTGGCAATCACTTTTTTCTCGCCTAAGGTGATATTTTCTGCAAAGGCTTCCATTATTTTCATGGGCGCAATGGTGTTAATGCGTAGGGTTTCAAGCCATTTGTCTTCATCGGTATTGCCAAAAGAAGCATTGTTTTGTCCATAAACGCCTGCGTTATTTATCAGCACATCTAAAGGGATGCCTTTTAATTTAGTCATTAAGGCATGGCGTTGTTCTGCGTTGGTCACATCAAACTGAGAAATGTTTAATTGCTCTGGATTATTTTGTGCTAATTGCTGTAGTTCGGTCGCTGTTTTTGGATGGCGTGCAGTAGCGTAAACCTGCCAGCCTTGAGCAAGGTATTGACGCACTAGTTCTAAGCCAATACCGCGGTTGCTGCCAGTAATTAAAATGGAGGGCATTTTGTTTCCTCTTTTTTATGAATTTTTTGATGGCTTGTATAAGTGTATGAATAAT
>NW_014589621.1:0-1537 GCF_000485595.1 Priapulus caudatus | reverse complement strand
GTGTGTGTGTGTGTGTGTGTGTGTGTGTGTGTGTGTGTGTGTGTGTGTGTGTGCGTGCGTGCGTGCGTGCGTGCGAGTGAAACAGAGTGAGAGAGGGGTAGAATGAGGTGAGCGAATGAGAGAGAAAGAGAGAAAATAATAGAGATTGGCTTAGAGCAAGAAACAGACGTAGGGTAACGGAGAAACAGCATGGTGTTGGGTCATGAGCGTGTAGTGAAAGTGATCGTAACGCATACTCACGTAGCATTGCTGGTAACAAACGTTGACATCACATTGAAAGTAAACGTTCTGCCGGTCGGGAAACTGGAAGCCCGTGAAAGGCGCGTAGAGTATCTTTCTGTTGTTGTCCTTCAGCGTCTCTAATTGACTTATCCCCTATACAACATAATAAGCGATATAAGTTTACTTATCTTTTACACAACACAATAAGCAATATAAGTTGACTTATCTTTTACACAACACAATAAGCGATATAAGTTGAGTTATCTTTTACACAACACAGAAAGCGATATAAGTTTACTTATCTTTTACACAACACAATAAGCGATATAAGTTTACTTATCTTTTACACAACACAATAAGCAATATAAGTTTACTTATCTTTTACACAACACAATAAGCGATACAAGTTTACTTATCCCCTACACAACACAATAAGCTATATAAGTTTACTTATCTTTTACACAACACAATAAGCGATATAAGTTGAGTTATCTTTTACACAACACAGAAAGCGATATAAGTTTACTTATCTTTTACACAACATAATAAGCGATATAAGTTGACTTATCTTTTACACATCACAATAAGTGATATAAGTTGACTTGTCTTTTACACATCACAATAAGTGATATAATTTGGGGGTTATATCAATGTTACTAGTCCTCATCCTGGCGGCTGAGACACATGGCTGTTTCTATCGATGTAATAATCAGTATGCATTCAAACTTACCAGGTAGTACTTGTGTTGTACGTCCTGGGCTAGTCTACGAGCGCTAGCTGTACATCTGTGCAAGAAATAGAGTAAGAAATCATTCGCGGCATATGACGCCATGTTGTAAGCTCGCAAGTATAGCTATTGGGTGATTAATGGTAACCAATAATTGGTCTACATCGCATATTAGCTGTTAGGTGATCCATGGTAATCTGTAAATGGTCCATAGCACCGTTTAATAGCTACTAAGCGATTACCGCTTATCTGTGAATAGGCTATAAACTATAGTAGAGTACAGAATAACAAATGACTGGTAATCAGCGAACGTGACAATATAGCAACGGACGGACAGACGATTAACAATCTAGAGATTTGGTCGGAATTACACGTTGGCTCTTGCAATGATGTCGACAGTCTATGTTGACACTCACCCGTCTTCATCGATCAAGATCATCCTCTGGTAAGCTCCATCGTGCGCCACGCAGTTGCTCACTTGCACGACGTAGTCGTCTAAATGTGGAATAAATAGAGAGAGCTTGTGGCAGATCGAGGGTGAAGACTGGTGTGCTTGTGTGTGTGGTGGTGGTGGTGGTGGTGGTGGTG
>NW_014589620.1:0-1537 GCF_000485595.1 Priapulus caudatus | reverse complement strand
TCTCCAATAGGCAAGGCATCAGGCTTTGTGCAGAGGTAGACCCAGAGACCAAGCCCAAAAACATCAACATAAAAGCAGCCAAATAAGCGGTTGACAGGAGGTTGTTTCGCCCCTAGAATTCGGCCTCCCTAATAACAGGCCGTGCCTTTTTGCATAGCCTGTTGTTTGTTAAGACACAAGAATTTTGCAATTTGCTCGTAGGAGAGTCGATTCGATGGCAACAGTTAATCAGTTGGTACGTAAACCGCGCCAGTCAAAGCGTTCGAAGAGTAACGTGCCGGCACTAGAGGCGTCACCGCAAAAGCGCGGCGTGTGTACTCGTGTGTACACAACGACACCCAAAAAACCAAACTCAGCACTGAGAAAAGTAGCGCGTGTGCGTTTAACAACTGGGTATGAAGTTGCCTCGTACATCGGTGGCGAAGGCCACAATTTGCAGGAGCACTCGGTGGTTCTGGTTCGTGGTGGTCGTGTCAAAGATTTACCTGGTGTGCGCTACCATGTTGTTCGTGGCAGCCTCGATACTCAGGGTGTACCTACGCATGCGGGCCCGATGAGTCGTTCACGAATACGGCCAAGCGCGTCCAAGTCTTAACTTATAAACATAGAATATACAGGTCACAGGTACTCGATCAATGCAAGACGTAGAGAAGTTCCCAAAGACAAATCTGCCCGATCCAAATTTGCTGATCGAGCAGATTGCCGAATTTATTAACATGATTATGCGCAGCGCGTAAAAATTACTCCGGCAGAAAGGATCATTGTATTTTCACTCGATACGATTTCCGCAAGAGCCTATGGAGCGGTTGACGTTGAGGAAAAAGCATTGGCAAAGACGCTTCGACCAACGGTCGAGGCTTAAACCGTCTGTCGTTGGTGTACGTTATCAGGTGGCCGCCGTTGAGTTCTGTTCGTTTCGCGCGTAACACGTGGCAATGCGCCTGTTGAATCGATGCTGCGCAAAGCGTGGTGAAAATAACCATGGCGCCAAAAACTGGGCTGCGTGAACTGCCTCGACGCCTCTGAAAGTAAAGGGCTACGGCAGTTAAGAAGCGTGAAGACACGCAACTCGCATGGCCGAACTAACATAGCAGTTTCGCCCACTTCCGTGGTTAAGCCAGAGACTCTAAAGCATCCTGGCTCGTTCGACGCCGATCTCTCAGTATCGGAATATTGGCATCATGGCCGCCATATCGATGCGGGCAAGACGACCACGACAGAGCGCATCCTGTTTTATACGGGTGTCTCGCACAAAATGGTGAGGTTCATGACGGTGCTGCTGTGATGGACTGGATGGAGCAGGAGCAGGAGCGAGGTATCACCATAACTTCGGCTGCAACTACCTGCTTCTGGAAAGGCATGGATGAGCAGTTTGCTCAGCACCGGATCAATATTATCGATACGCCGGGGCACGTCGATTTCACGATCGAAGTAGAGCGATCCTTGCGTGTTCTGGATGGGGCCTGCGCTGTTTTTTGTGCGGTCGGTGGTGTTGAACCGCAATCCGAAACAGTTTGGCGTCAGGCCAATAAATATC
>NW_014589619.1:0-1537 GCF_000485595.1 Priapulus caudatus | reverse complement strand
GTGTGTAGTGTGTGTGTGTGTGTGTCGTGTGTGTGTGTGTGTGTGTGTGCGCGCGCGTACGTGTGTGTGTGTGTGTGTGCGCGTGTGCGTGTGTGTGTGTGTGTGTGTGTGTGCGTGTGCGCGTACGTGTGTGTGTGACTGTGTGTGTGTGCGCGCGTACGTGTGTGTGTGTACGGATCTTTCTTTGTCCCCTCCACTCCACCCTGACGTTTGCTCTCACTCCACGTCACCATTAATCAATCCGTCATGCTATAAAACGCCATCATGTACCTCGCCTCTACTCCACATCCCCCTTCGCCCTCATTCCACTTCTTTATAGACCTACACTATCCCCAGTTTCCCCTTCTTTTTCCCCCTTTAGTGTTAGTTTACTTCTATATGAAGCCCATGACACTGCCTGCATCGTGCCGTTAAGGGACTATACACGTCTGATGTGGAAAAAACGACGTGGCCTAAAATTCTCGCTTGGTCTCGCCATTAGTAATGTGGAAGCAGGTCAGGAAGCAGGATGTGAGAGCGGCTAACGTGCGAGCTGAAGTTATACGCCACCGCGGCTGTTCGGGGGTGCATTCGGGTTTGTTCCCCTCGCTACTTCTCTCTGTCTTTATATCTGTTACTGCCTGTTACTGTCTGTCTGTCTCTCTCTGTCTCTCTCTCTCATCTCATCCCTCTCTCCTCTCTCTTCTCTCTCATCTCTCCTCCTCTCATCTCTCTCTCTCTCATCCGCTCGTCATTTCTCATTCATCTCGTCTCTCTCTCTCTCTCTGCCTTTCTCTTCTCTGCTCTCTCTCTCTCTCTCCTCTTTCCTTCCTTTCTTCTCACTCCCCTCCTCTCTCTCTCTCTCTCTCTGCTCTCTTCTCTCTCTCTCTTTCTCTCTCTCTCTTCTCTCTTCGTTAGTCATACTCATCTCTCTCTCTCATTCTCCTCTCTCTCTCCCTCCTCTTTCTCTCTCTCTCCTCCACACTCTAGCGCTCTCTCGTCTCTCTCCCGCGTCCCTCTCTCCTCCGGGCTCAATGAGAGATGAGCTCTCTGTCTCTCCTGCTCTAATCTCTCTCTCTCTCTATTCTCTCTTCTCTCTCTCTCTCTCTCCCTCTCTCTCTCTCTCTCGTCTCTCTACATCTCTCTCTCTCCTCTCGTCTCCGCTCCTCGCGTAAGCGGTCCTCCTCTCTCTCACCTCTCTCTCTCTCTATCTCTCTCTCTCGTATCTCAGTCTTTCTCTCTCTCTCTCCCTCTCTCTCTCTTTCTCTCATGCAACTTCCTTTCCTCTTCTCCTTCTTTTCCTCCTTTCCTTTCTCTCTCTCTCTCTCTCTCTCCCTCTTCCCTCTCTGCTCCCATCTCACTCTCTCCTCCTCTCCTCCCCGTCCTCTCCCTCCATCTCTCCTCTCCCTTCCTCTCTCTCTCTGCTCCTCCAGCCGCTTTCTTTCTCTCTCTCCTCTCTCCTCTCTCTCTCTTTCTCTCTCCGCTCGTCGTCTCTCCGCTTCATCTCATCCTCAGATCTCTTCTTTTCCTGTACTCTCTTCACTCCTCGGCGACCTCC
>NW_014589618.1:0-1538 GCF_000485595.1 Priapulus caudatus | reverse complement strand
AATCTGAGATCCAAAGTAGATTACGAGGATTTGCTTCTGGTGGTATTGACTATCTAACCAAGCCCTTTGACAGTGACGAACTGCTCATCCGCATTCGAAATCATCTAGAATTTCAGCGTTTACGCCACTCTACCGAAGCTACTGTAAAACAGTACTATGTTGGCCTTGAAAAGGCCAGACAGGTATTGAAAGAAGCCAGTGAATTTTTGGTGATGAATGACAATCCTCATAAAGACATTCTTAGTTCACTGGAAGAAGGGATCGTTAAGATCGACCATTTTGGAGTTTGTTTGTTCGCTAATGATGCGGCTGCTCGTTTACTGGGGTATTCAACATCCACCGAGTTGCTAGGCAAACGGTTTGAACAAATGGAAACAAGATACCAACGTCGAGATTTTAATAGCAGGATCTATGCAAAATTATTAAAAGAACCTTTTCATGTGATTGATGCACAATGGATGAAGAGGAATGGTCAGTCCTTACCCGTAGAATACCGGAGTAAACCTTTCCATGAAAGTGATCATACTACAACGGTTATCATTACGTTTACTGATATTAGTTTGCGTAAAAACATTGAATCCCGAGTATATGAGCTTGCCTATAAGGATGTTTTAACAAATTTGTCCAATCGGGCGGCTTTTATGGACATGCTCAAAGATGAAACTGAGAAAACACTTATCACGGGTGAGAAATTTGCCGTTTGCTTGTTTGACTTAAATTCTTTCAAACAAATCAATGATAATTTTGGGCATCCTATTGGTGATGAAATTCTGATAAAGGTGGGAAGCCGTCTAAAAGCTTCGGTGCGTGATGCAAAAAATGCCGCAAGATTCGGTGGGGATGAGTTTAGCCTAATTATTAGTGATTTTGATACCATTAGTAGTTTACATACTATTTTGGATCGGGTTTTTAATTCGCTTCAAGGGCAGTATAAATTGTCAACCGTTCATATTGATTTAACGATCAGTATGGGTGTGACCGTTTGTGACAGTCAGGACAAAAGCATTGAGAAAATTCTGAGTCAGGCAGACCAGGCGCTTTATGAATCAAAGCGCAAACCCAATGAACAATATCAAATTTTTGACCCCAAACTGTCCTTTGAGACTGATCAGGAACACATCTTGATGAAGGAACTTTCCCAAGCACTTAAGTCTGGTGAATTGGTCATTGAATATCAGCCTCAATTTGAAGCTGAAACTAAACTATATAAAGGTTCTGAAGCATTAATTAGCTGGAATCATCCACAAAGAGGTCATTTACTTGCTTCACAATTTTTACCCGTCGCCCGTAAACGGGGTATGATGGAAAATATTTCGAACTATGTCTTTGATCAAGTTAGTCAGCAAATTGGTGAGTGGAAGAGTGAAAACCTTCCCTTTGGTTTTGTTTCAGTGAATTTATGCAAAGAACAGATATTGGATGTCAACTTTAAGCAAAAAGCTCTGAACAATTTCAAAAATAATAATATTCTCCCTGCTGACATTGTTTTTGAGCTATCTAGTGATGAGTGCTTTGATCTGAGTAATCAGAATTTGGCG
>NW_014589617.1:0-1539 GCF_000485595.1 Priapulus caudatus | reverse complement strand
CCTCAACAAATCTCTCCCCGGTTCCTTTCCCTCACAGCCGCCGCGCACTCCCCCAACCCGCTCCCTCCCTCCCTCCCCCCGGGAAAGCAAAGTGGACAAAAAAGAAACAACCGCAAAACACGGAAGAACCCCACCCCCTCGAACGCGTTCGCGCGGTGACGCCGCCTCCCACCTAGCGGGGGCGATCGTCGTCGCGGTGGCGCCCCCTGGCGGGTCCGTAGTCTACGAGCGCGCCTCGTGGTTCGAGTAGAGATTGTAGAGGTTCGGAATGCGTCGGATTTTCGACTTCGTCGGCGTCTTGGCGGCGGCCGACTGCGAGCCGTAGAGGTTGTTCTGCACCGTCGCTCGTCTGTTCGCGGCTGCGTAGTAGTCGCTGCGGCCCTGCTGCTGCTGCTGCTGCTGCTGCTGCTGCTGCTCGTTGATTCTGTAAGGGTTGGGCGCGTTCGCGCCCGCGAATCTCACGCCCTCGCCTAGCTGACCTTGGCCGCCATATTGCTGACCCTGGCCGCCATATTGCTGACCCTGTCCGCCATATTGTTGACCTTGGCCGCCATATTGTTGATCCTGGCCGCCATATTGCTGACCTTGGCCGCCATATTGCTGACCTTGGCCGCCATATTGTTGACCTTGCCCGCCGTACTGCTGGTCACGTGGTCCACCGTACTGCTGGTCACGTGGTCCACCGTACTGCTGGTCACGTGGTCCGCCGTACTGCTGGTCACGTGGTGCGCCGTACTGCTGGTCACGTGGTCCGCCGTACTGCTGGTCACGTGGTCCGCCGTACTGCTGGTCACGCGGTCCGTTCTGGTCGCGTCCGTAGCGGTCGTCGCGAGGATCGAACGCGGAGCGACGGTCTTGCCGCCGGTAGTCCGAGTCGGAGTATTCGTAGTCCGGGTAGTCGTAGTCGCTGGAGTAGTCGTCGTACTCGTTATCTCCCTCGTCCTCGAGCGTCGCATCCTCCGCCGCCGTGCCGTTCACCGCCGTCGCGTTACCCTCCGCCTCGCCGGCGTCCTCCACGCGCGCCTCCTCCGGCGCCACCCTCCTCCTGCTGTCGCGGCGTCGCTCGTCGCGGTCGCGCGGGCTGCCGGGCACCTTGACCAGTCCGAACTGCTCCTGCCGCCTCCGCCTGAACTCCTCCTCGCCGCGCGGGTCGTCGAAGTTACGCCGCGGAGCGGCCGCGTCTGCTCCTCCTCCTCCTCGTCCGTAGTAGCCCTGGTCACGTGGGTCGCGGCGGAGGTCACGTGGGTCACCGCGGCGGAGGTCACGTGGGTCACCTCGGCGTTGGTCACGTGGGTCACCGCGGCGTTGGTCACGTGGGTCACCGCGGCGCTGGTCACGTGGGTCACCGCGGCGGCGGAGGTTGTATTTGTCGCCGTATGCTTCCGTCTGCTGAGCGAGATTGTATGCGGGTCCTGGTCCGTGTCCCTGGTTCTGAGGTCCTGGTCCGTATCCTTGGTTTTGAGGTTCTGGTCCGTATCCTTGGTTCTGAGGTCCTGGTCCGTATTCTTGTTTCTGAGGTCCTGGTCCGTATCCTTGGTT
>NW_014589616.1:0-1539 GCF_000485595.1 Priapulus caudatus | reverse complement strand
TCCTGTACTCCTGCACTCCTGCACTCCTGCACTCCTGTACTCCTGCACTCCTGCACTCCTGTACTCCTGTACTCCTGCACTCCTGTACTCCTGCACTCCTGTACTCCTGTACTCTTGTACTCCTGTACTCCTGCACTCCTGTACTCCTGTACTCCTGCACTCCTGCACTCCTGTACTCCTGTACTCCTGTCACTCATCTTTATCTCATCTCACAGGCAAGTTCTGCGGCTACGACGTTCCTGAAGACGTCACATCGTCGGGAAACCAGATGATGGTTGTGTTTAACTCGGACCCGACCGTGGAGAAGGGAGGATTCTCTGCTGACTTCCTCACAGGTAAATACCTTCCCTTCCTCGAGAGAGGAAGAGTGGAGATTGAGAGAGAAGAGATTCGGACGACGAGACGAGAAGAGATGCGATGAGAGATGCGAGAAGAGAGGTGGGAGAAGGGAGAGAAGGAGACACCATCGAGGAGGAAGGAGAGTCGAAGACTGAGAAAAGAGAGGTCTGAGATCAGAGGTTGAAGAAAGAGGGGGTAGAGAGGGTGGGAGGGAAGCAGGGGAGAGATTTGAGGGTGGAATGGGAAAGAGATGAGAGAGAGACCCGATATGACCGGTCTTTTAAGCGACCGGAATTCGGCTGCGAGAGAGGGAAAGAAAGATTAACGAGAGAAGTAAGAGACTTGATTGAGATCGAGACTCGAGAGTATGAGGACGAGCGAAGAAAGAGATGGGGGAGAAGGTGGAGGATGAGCTGGGAGAGAGAGAGAGACGATGAGACGAGACAAGAGAGGGCGAGAGAGGGTTGAAGAAAGACTGGCGAGATGATGGGTGCGGTGAGAGGGGGAGATGAGAGGGTGGTAATATGAGAGAAGAGACGAGAGAGAGGCGTAGAGATGGGAAGAAAGAGAGAGAAGAGAGAGGGATGAAGAGAGGACGAGAGAGAGAGGCGAGAGAGAGAGAGGAGAGGGGGAGCGAGAGCGAAAGATATGAGGAGGGAGAAGGGCGAAGAGGAGAGAGGGAGAGAGATGAGAGGACGATGACGCCCCAGGAGACGAGAGAGAGAGAGAAAGAGAGGGGAGAGCAGGTGCAAGAAAAGAGGGGCGAGAGAGGGTGGAGGGGAGAGGGGAGATGAGAGTGAGTGAAAGGAGAGAGAGAGCAGAGAGAGAGAGGCGCGAGAGATGGGGAAAGAGAGAGAGAGAGGAGAGAGGGGAGGGGGGGGGAGAGGGAGAGAGAGAGAGACGGGGGAAGGGGGCGGAGGGGGTGGAGAGTGATAGGAAGAAAAGAGAGAAGAAAGAGTGGGGTAGCAGTGAGGGAGAGAGAGATGAGAGGAGAGAGGAGAGAGGAGGAAGGAGAAGAGAGAGAGAGATATGAGAGAGAGAGAGAGATGGACAGATAGATGAGGACAGAACAAGATTGGGGAAGAAATATAGGTAGATAAGAGAGAGGTGAAGGGGAATATGAATGGGAAGGAAGGCATGAGCGTGATTAGAAGATAAGAAGAGGAAAAAGAGTGAGAGAGTACAAATGGAGGGCAGAGA
>NW_014589615.1:0-1540 GCF_000485595.1 Priapulus caudatus | reverse complement strand
ACACACACACACACACACACACGCACACCCATGCACGTACGCACGCACGCACGCACACACACTACACACACACACCCATGCATTCACGCACGCACGCGCGCACACACACGCCATGCATGAACGCACGCACGCGCACGCGCACGCGCACGCACGCCCATGTACGCACACACGCACACCCGCACGCACGCACGCAAGAATGCTACGTACATAGCCACGTATGCACCCACACCGCAACCATCACAACATCGCCCACTTACACACAACACAGGATCCTACACGGATTTCATGCGCGTGCGTTTTTCCGTTGTTGTTTTTCGGGTAGGGTGTGTTTTTAGAAGGCGTTTAATGGCACATTCGTGTCCGGTGGATTACTGCTGCTTAAAGGTTTGCTGCACGAATGAACACATTGAGCAGAGGAACAAAAGAGGGAAGGAAAAGCTGCGATGATACAACGATATACCAGCATGTATGATATATGAATTGGTTATATATATCGCCTATTATAACACTCCTGAATATATAATAATATAATATATTAAATATATATTATATATTGGGGTTTTAATATAATAAGTAATATAAGGCGCATGACACAAATGTGAACAATAGATGAAGTTAGTAAAATAATACAATACGTACATACGGCACGTACGTCAACAACAGCCCCCCTCCCCCCCCCTCACACACCACATGCATACAAACACACACACCACACACTACACACAGCACCACACACACCACACACATACACAACACATCTACGCACGCACCCGCGCACGCAGCGCATCACACACACACACACATGATACAAACACACACACACACACCACACACAATTCACGACAAGACTCACCACACAAGCACACACACACACAATCATGCACACCACACAACCGAGCAGCGTCACGATACACACACACACACACGCACGCACGCGCACGCACGCAAGCACGCACACACGCACGCACGCACGCACGCACGCACGCACGCACGCACACACACACACACACTCTCTCTCTCTCTCTCTCTCTCTCTCTTATTTCCCTTATCTCGTGTTTCCCATTCCCTTACATGTCTGTGACCGGCGTGCGAATATATACTGGTATTCGGTGATTCGTGATCACGCCATTGCTGTCTTTACTAACCCCCATACCTCAACAATTACCTTTCGCTTAACAATACAGCTTTGTATGATCTGGCCAGGGCCAGACTAACAACACACAGAGGCTAGCAGATGCTTAGCGTTACGGCTTAACTGCTCTGTCTCAAGTCAAAAGGAACAATCAAGGAATAGAAAAGAGATGTGAAACAACAAGCACGTGCTTATTTTAACTCTCTCGCTTTCTCGCTCTGCGCGTGCTAAGTATACTCGCTGACTCACTGTCGCTCTCTTTCTTACTCACGCCCCTCCCCCCTATTTCTCGCTTGCTAGCTCACTCTCGCTCCCTCTTCATCCTTCTCTCCCTCACTTTCATTACTTTCTCTCTTCCTCTCTCTCACTTAATCGTTACTTATAGATCTCTCTCTCTCTCTCGCTCTC
>NW_014589614.1:0-1540 GCF_000485595.1 Priapulus caudatus | reverse complement strand
CAACAGCAACAGCCAACCTCCTAACGCACCCCGACAGCTCGCCCTTCGACTTATTTTCTATTCTCGCCACTAGATGGAGCCCCAGTGCTGATCCCCTTGTAGGCATAATCTTGGGTTTCACATGGAGACCATCCAGTGCTGATCCCCCTTGTAGGCATGATCTTGGGTCCCACATAGAGACGATTCAATACTGTTTTCTCTCGTCTTAGGTTTACAGTCGACCCCCCATCCCCACTCACTTAGAGCGGGTGCTCTTTGTAGGCATGATCCCAGATGTCCCACAGACAGACGGCCGAGTGGAAGCGATAGAAGATGGTGAGAGGCACGCACAGCTTGCTGATGATTGTCCACGTCGTGTAGCCGTAGAAAGCCGTCTCCACGACCTGCAACTGCGTCTTCACCTCGAACGTCAGCACGAGCCAGACGCACAGGTTGGCGATCAGCACGAACATGATGATTCCGCGGCCGGGCTTACGGCGGGCGAGCCTAGCGTCGGCGCCGCGCCGCAGTCCGTCCATGATGAAGGTCGTCTGCAGCGGCATCTCGAAGAACGACACCGCGTAGAGCACGAGCGTGCCGACGACGACGGAGCTCATCGGAGTGAAGGCGGCCGCCATGACACCGAAGCCGCAGTAGACGTAGAACATCGGCAGAGACGCGAACAGCAGGAAGTCGTCGAGGAACGTGTTGTCGCAGCCGTGCGCGTCGACGAGTCGCGACGTGTAGCGGAAGGCGCACACGCAGCCGACGAGCGTGCAGATGCGCAGCAACAGCTCGTGCGCGTTGCTGACGATGCGCGCGCCCTCCTGCCGGTGCTCGTCGTCGCTCTGCGCCAGCATGAAGAAGACGAAGATGCCGAGGATGGTGCCCATGAGCACGAAGATGCCGGAGAAGAGGCCCTTGTTCGTCGCGTGGCAGTCGATGTGGATATGGCCGCCGGAGAGCGGGTTCGTGAGCTGCCGCTCGTCGTGCGAGTACACGTCCTCCGATTCGTGCGCGAAGGGTCTCCATGTGAAACCCAAGATTATGCCTACAAGGGGATCATCACTGAATGGTCTACATGTGAAAACCCGAGATTATGTCTACAAGGGGGATCAGCACTGAAGGGTCTCTCTGTGCGACCTTTAGATGATGCCTACAAGGGGGGATCAGCACTGGATGGTCTCCATGTGAAACCCAAGATTATGCCTACAAGGGGATGAGCACTGAAGGGTCTTCCTATAAAACTTGTAGATAATGCCTACAAGAACGATAAGCACTACTGAATCGTCTTCCAGTGGGACCCAAGATTATGCCTACAAGGGGGATCAGCACTAGATGGTCTCCATGTGAAAACCCGAGATTATGCGTAAAAAGGGATCAGCACTGGAAGGTCTCCATGTGAAAACCCGAGATTATGCCTACAAGGGGGGATCAGCACTGGAGGGTCTCCCTATGAAACTTGTAGATGATGCCTACAAGAAGGATAAGCACTACTGAATCGTCTTCCAGTGGGACCCAAGATTATGCCTACAAGGGGGATCAGCACTCGAGGGTCTAC
>NW_014589613.1:0-1540 GCF_000485595.1 Priapulus caudatus | reverse complement strand
ATCCAGACGAATATTCAATGGCGAACGATGATGCAAATTAATTTAATTGCGCCATTTGCGCTGACTAGAGCATGTTTGCCATTGCTTAAAAATGCGCCCGATGCCAGCGTTATCATGACAAGCGATACGCATGGTCATAACCCGACGGCTTATTGGGGTGGTTTTGCTGTGGCTAAAGCTGGCGTGGAAGCGTTAGTGAAAATTCAGGCGGAAGAGTGGGATGTGTTGCCGAATTTGCGGATAAATGCCATCATTCCTGGGCCGGTTAATACACCGCAGCGTGCAAAAACACATCCGGGTGAGGTGAAGCATACAATGCGCCAACCTGAAGATTTGATGGCAACTTATTTGTATCTTATGGGGCCTGATAGTCAGTCGGTGAGCGGCCAAACTTTTTTTGTTAAAGCGATTGATTGTACGGCTGCAGGGGACATAAGAAAAAGGTATAATCAGCCGATTGAAACGAAGTAATCGATTGCGAAAGTGGCGGAATTGGTAGACGCACCAGATTTAGGTTCTGGCGCCGAGAGGTGTGGGGGTTCGAGTCCCCCCTTTCGCACCAATCAAATTTTTGGGACAATCAACATAGTCCTAGAATCTATAAAACAAACCAAGGTTTCATCGGGTTGTCATTTTAAAGTTTTATAGCTTATACAGCAAGAATTAACTCCTGTTTTCAATAGTCAAATAATCTAACATGTTACGTTAATGTAGTCAGGAATTTTAATGCAATCAACTGTAAGAAAACCGTTGGTGGCACCTGGGTCGTCTTGTCATCAATCTGCTTGCGCTCAAAGCGAGCAAGTTCAAAAAGAAGTAGAATGGCAAGTCTTATAACGTTTGTCAAAAACAGGCAAAGGATAACATGGTTTTCCGTCGCGGGAAAGTGCCGTTAAAAAATTTATTAGCGACAGCAGTATGGTGCGCAATTGAACAGGATGCTTTTGAAGGATGCGCATATCAAAAGAATTTAGAAGAAATAGTGTAAAGATCCACGGATATTTAAGATGAGCGGCTAAAAAGCCGGCGTCTTTGAAACAAGCCTGAAAAAGATGGCGGCTGAGCGACATGAAGAGCGATGATGCTAAAGTTTGAATTTGGGTTGCCATTATTTGAAGTTTTATCCTAGAAAAACGCTGGTGACTAAGTAAAGCTTAATGTTGAGACAGGCCAGTCGTATGACGTGGGCGATAGTTCGATTCGAGTAAAACATTAGATATTCTAGCGGAAGCAGCGTACAACCTATGAACCAGTTGACTCGGCTAGTTTGGCGCATTAAGATGATCGGTGGTCAATAGTCGATTATTGCGGGAACAACGCGGATGGTGCCGAAAGTTTTGAGGTGTGAAAAGCCGAATGTGCGACGCGAGTATCGATGTGTAGGTGAAGGTGAAGTTCTCTTGAAATCATTTTGAAGAATCCTGTCGCGTTGGGACATGAGTAAAGTGGGACTAAAGTCCTTTGAAGTGGTCATTTTTTGCCAGAAGATTATGCATGGAAAACGGAATAGCAGGGAAACGGTTACTTTTGAAGATGACGC
>NW_014589612.1:0-1541 GCF_000485595.1 Priapulus caudatus | reverse complement strand
ACGTACGTACGCACACGCGCACACACACCGATATCACGTCGTAACCTAACACATACGCAGCCTACAAGCTTTACTTGTACAACAACGCGCAATCTCCCAGATTTCGCAGCATGTCAAACACACAGTACTAACCACATAGAAGCCATACCACACAGCTTGTTCACACCGATCGAAAACCACAGTCACCTAACTTCAGCAGTAACAACACAGTCGCATTCTATCAGGCCACGCTTGATGAGTCGTCAATAACAAGATCCAAAAAGCCCGACGATTCCCGCCAAATCGGTGCGAGATTGAAAGGGTTTGTAGAGACGCACGCGCATAATAATCGAATGCTATTATTTGGAAACGCGACACAACACGCAGCAGCAGCGGCGGTGGCTGGTGTGTTGTGTGTGTGTGTGTGTGCGTGCGTGCGTGCGTGCGTGCGTGCGTGCGAGCGTGCCGTGCGTGTGGTTGTGTGCGCGTGCGTGGCGGCGTGCGTGCGCCGTGTTGCGTGCGTAGCGTGTGGTGTGGTGTGCGCGTGCGTGCCGTGCGTGTGATGTGTGTGTGTGCGTGCGTGCGTGCGTGCGTGTGGTGTGTGTGTGTGTGTGTGTGTGTGTGTGTGCGTGCGTGCGTGCGTGCGTGCGTGCGTGCGTGCGTGCGCGGTTCTATCGAATTCATACATATGAATATCATAAACGAGTTTATACGCGTACATGTCATTTTAATTCCTAACATGTTATTATCATATACGACCAGTGTCAATAATCAGGACAACTTTTGTAAAGACTGCACAATCCATCTTATTAGCACCACCCACGTCCAGTCCACTTCACCGCCACTGGTGTGTGTACATGGACAAAACACCAAAATAACTACAGCCAACATTACATAAGGATCACTCAAAGAAAACTCAAAAGGTGCCATTTATCGACTGAAGTGTCCGTGCTAAAGAAGTGATCGTTAAATAGGTTTCTGCACGGCCGAACGTAATAACAATAAACAGTAATAAATAAAAATAAAAATAAATACAGAATGGCACACACACACGGCTATTCTATCACTTCTCCCTTTGATTTGCTACATGACTAGAATAACGATATGACTGAAGCAGCTTTCGGCGGAGGTTTCTGCGTTCGGGTGTACGAAAATGACAGCCAGTGATTTTAAAATTACACCCGAGTACAGACACGTCATAGACGTCGAAGTTGCAGTAATAATTCAACCATCGATCAATCACATTACATCACATCACAGAATGTATATATATATATATATATATATGTATATATATATATATGTGTGTGTATACAGTAACTAGGTGTAAAAAACGGACCGCACATAAAATGTGGGAAAACGAAGAGAACAGGAAACCAAACAAAGCGATACGGGAATATAGAAATACTTATGTGGTGTTTCACCGTCTATGTGATATATCTCACACTGCTACGTGTGTACACGAACGTAATCCCACGCACGCACGCACGCGCGCACACACGCACACATACGCATGCACGCACACACACACACACACACACACACACACACGTACACGCACG
>NW_014589610.1:0-1543 GCF_000485595.1 Priapulus caudatus | reverse complement strand
CTCTCTCTCTCTCTCTCTCTCTCTCTCTCTCTCTCTCTCTCTCTCTCTCTCTCTCTCTCTCTCTCTCTCTCTCTCTCTCTCTCTCTCTCTCTCTCTCTCTCTCTCTCTCTCTCTCTCTCTCTCTCTCTCTCTCTCTCTCACTGTTTTGTGTGTAGTTATGATTCCCTGACATGTGTGATGTAAAGGTATGGACCTTCTACACATAATCAGACGTGAGTGGATGCGGTGGTCGATGGACACCTCCTCTGTGATCATGTCCTCCTGGTACGCAAACATAGAAACACATTAGCAACAGAGATGAGAACGGCCCCGGACGAAATCCGCGGAATATATTCCTACTTACTGCTAGAATAGCGCAAAGTGCTATATAGCGCACCCCAAGTGCCAAGCACTTTCGGGGTGTGTTCCCCCACAGAATTTTTTTTTGAATTAGATGCTTGCAGACGCATTCTGACGCACAGAAATTTCTGAAATTAGGTAGTTTGCAGCGACACACGACGATGTGCTTTTGACACATGACGATGTGCTTTAGACACATGACGATGTGCTTTGACACATGACGATGTGCTTTGACACATGACAATCGCTGTTAGGGGGCCACGTGTCTACGAATTTGTGATCACGGCTGAATACGTCTAATGTTATCAAGTGTTAGTTGAGATATATATATATATATATAGCCATGTGCGTGGCTGCGTGCGTGCATGTTCGCTTAGAGCCGAAACCTCGTACGTCACGATTGTAAAACACACTGCAACTCTTTAACACATTACTCTCAGTCTTCCTCTTCCAATCATCCGGTCACCAACATTGCAGCGGGCTACCAGACAGCGCCAGCATCGCCCGCGCGCATACCTTGTAGTCGTCCATTATCTTGCGGATCGCGCGTCCGCGGGCACCAAAAGCACATCGTCGTGTGTCAAAGCACATCGTCATGTGTCAAAAGCACATCGTCGTGTGTCAAAAGCACATCGTCGTGTGTCAAAAGCACATCGTCGTGTGTCAAAGCACATCGTCATGTGTCTAAAGCACATTTTCGTGTGTTAAAAGCACATCGTCGTGTGTCAAAAAGCACATCGTCGTGTGTCAAAAAGCACATCGTCGTGTGTCAAAAGCACATCGTCATGTGCCAAAAGCACATCGTCATGTGTCAAAAGGCACATCGTTGTGTGTCAAACCGCATCCTAATATGTCAAAGCACATCGTCATGCATCAAAGCATGTGTCAAAAGCACATCGCCATGTGTCAAAGCACATCGTCACAATGTCACCTTGCTGCAGGTTGACATTCGCTTCCCGCGTCCTGGTGCCGAGGACCCAAACCTTGTGAGCATCACGGGTGACGAGCAGGGAGTGCTGGACGCCAAGGACCATCTGCTCAACATCGAGGAGGAATACGTACGTTTGCCAATAAAGTTTATCTCAGTAAAGATCCAAATTAAGTTGAAAATAACTTACATTGACGAAATTTTCGTCCATCTTTGCGATAGACTTCCTCAGGTCATCATCAGACCTGAGGATGTCTATCGGAGAGATGGACGAAA
>NW_014589609.1:0-1543 GCF_000485595.1 Priapulus caudatus | reverse complement strand
CACAAGACTATATATATATATATATATATATATATCTCAAGAGCTAATAATACCCTAATACATATGTATATTAGGGGTATATATATATAGGGTTATATAGAGGTATTATTAGCTCTTGATATATATATATATATATCTATCTATCAATATAATCAACAACAGAAGCACCGGCATCATTATCATCATCAGCATCATCATCATCATCATCATTACCAGCAGCAGCATCATCATCGCCGTCATCGTCGTCGTCATCATCATCATCATCATCATCGTTATCATCATCATTATTGTCATCATAATCATCATCATCACAGCAGCATCAGAAGCAGCAGCGGCAGCAGCAGCAGCAGCAGCAGCAGCATCACTATCATCATCATTATCATTATCATCATCTTCATCATCATCATCATGATCATCATCCTTGTCGTCGTCGTCATCATAGTAATTATTCTGGTTGCCATGACTTCAAGCAGCGTCTGATAAGGCAGGCATCGACAGATATATAAGACACGACCACAATCTGTTTCATCCACTTTCCTGTCGCTTCCGGCTTATACGCGTGGCCTCTCTTCCTTTCACATAAGTGGCAGGGAAATCTCGGATACTGTAATACGCGAGTAAGCAGTATCCACGTACGTGCTCTTTCTCCTATTCCGCGCATTACCTGTAATCCCCTATATTGGGTGCGTAGCGAAGAATGGCGATATTATTGAATGTCTCCAAACATGAGTTATACAGAAATAGACAAGCCGTGAGTGTGTATATTCCAGCATAGGATAATCCGCTATGCTACTAGCTATATATAGCTCCATAGCGCGTACGTACGATGGTCTGCTGAGATATCGTGACGTCATCACGAGCGCGTACGCTGAGATATCGTGACGTCGTTACGAAGCGCGTACGCTGAGATATCGTGACGTCATCACGGAGCGCGTACGCTGAGATATCGTGACGGACTCATCTCCGTCATCACGGAGCGCGTACGCTGAGATATCCTGACGGACTCATCTCCGTCATCACGGAGCGCGTAGGTACGACCGTCTGCTGAGATATCGTGACGTCGCACGCTCTGTCAGGCGCAGCCGCGCTAACACGCGTCGTTCATTAGCGACGATACGCTGACGTCTCCGAGCTTTATCGTGCCTGGATATGATTCCCGCACGTACATCCGTGCACACGGGCGGAGGCAGGCGGGAGTTCGGTGTAGAGAAGATACAGCCACAGCTACGCTGCGATTAAGAAACAAGAAGGCGACTGATTTTATTATTGTTTAGGGGAACAGCTACGCTGCGACTATAAGAAACAAGAAGGCGACTGATTCTATTATTATTTAGGGGAATATTTTGCGGTAAGTTATGCGTGTGGGTGTATTGTGTTACGTGTGTATATACATGTCTCTCTCTGTCTCTCTTTCTCTCTCTCTCTCCATCTCCATTTCTCTCGCGCGCGCGCGTTCTATCAGCGCCTTCGACCATGACGTCATGGATATTATTATATAGTTATTTTTCTGCATATAATCGATCTATCTATCTATCTATCTATC
>NW_014589608.1:0-1544 GCF_000485595.1 Priapulus caudatus | reverse complement strand
CTCTCTCTCTCTCTCTCTCTCTCTCTCTCTCTCTCTCTCTCTCTCGCTCTCTCCCCCTCTCTTTCGCGTTCTCTTTTTCCCCACTCATTATTTTTCTCTCAACGCGCTTGAGGCGAGGGCGTTGTCGCGCGAGCATTTTGTTTCGACGCGACGAAAACCGCGTAAACTTATGTTGGCTTCAGCATGATTTGGCTACGATTGTCAGCTCGATTCGCGAACAATGAGGAGCACCAATGCAGTTGGACACTGCAATGAATGCAGTTGGCTATTTCACGTGATCGTGCTCGCTGACCCCCCCCCCCGCAAAACTGTTAACGTGAGAATTCTCCGTAAACGGGTGAATCCTCCCCGAATGTGAGATTCCGGAGTCACGTATTAAGGGAGGAGTCACGTATTAAGGGAGGAATCTCGCATTAAGGGAGGAGTCACGCATTAAGGGAGGAGTCACGCATTAAGGGAGTAGTCACGTATTAAGGGAGGAGTAACACATTCAGGAAGGAGTCACGCATTAAGGGAGGAGTCACGTATTAAGGGAGGAGTCACGTATTAAGGGAGGAGTCACGTATTAAGGGAGGAATCTCGCATTAAGGGAGGAGTCACGCATTAAGGGAGGATATGTTCATTCAGAGAGGAGTCACGTATTCAGAGATCCCTTAATGCGTGACTCCTCCCTTAATACGTGACTCTCCCTTAATACGTGACTCCTCCCTTAATGCGTGACTCCTCCCTTAATACGTGACTCCTCCCTTAATACGTGACCCCTCCCTGAATTCGTGACTCCTCCCTGAATGCGTGACTCCTCTCTGAATGACTCCTGCAGCCGTTTGCTGCTCTGCAACCGTCGTGCGCTATTTTACGGCAAATATTTCGTTAAGGGAAGGAGTAGCGAAGGATAAGGGAAGGATAAAGGAAGGGAAGGAAAGGGAAGGGAAGGGAAGGGAAGGGAAGGGAAGGGAAGGGAAGGGAAGGGAAGGGAAGGGAAGGGAAGGGAAGGGAAGGGAAGGGAAGGGAAGGGAAGGATAAGGGAAGAAAAGGATAAGGGAAGGAGTAGCGAGTGATTCCTGCAGCCGATGACAGCTCTGCAATCTTTCTCCGCCGCTATTCTACAGCAATATATAATCAAGAGTCCACAATAGAGACTCCATAATTATGAACTCTGGATATAATGTGCATATCTTGAAACTATCTGTGTTGTGCCAATTTTCAAGACTTTTCTCAAAAGGTACCACGATTTATATTTCTGAGTTGCAGTACTACGGGTGTTTCGGTGGGGGGAAGGATGCCCCCTGACTGCTCTCAGCACGCCAACAAACACTGAAGGTTTCTTAGCTGGACTGATGACGGTCACACGGTCGCTTGGAACAGCTACTACAGGAGAGGCAATTCAGTAATGGCACACAGGCGCACGACTCATTAAAGGTCTACACACGCACGCACGCACGCACGCATGCGTGATACGCGTACAGTGGGTGACAGCTTGGGTTTAGATTCATTTATTCACTTTCCTCGCGCTCGCTCTCTCTCTCGCGCTCTCTCTCTCTCTC
>NW_014589607.1:0-1544 GCF_000485595.1 Priapulus caudatus | reverse complement strand
TATATATATATATATATATATATATATATGAATATATATACATATATATTCTGATACCGTTAAATCATGTTGTACAAACCACCGAGTGGGTATGGGCCCACGCATGGCGAGCCACACTCAAGCAAGTTTACTGTTTACAAGGCGAGTATATACATAGTACCACGGCAAGCCTCAGCTTCCGTCACTAATTGAGTTCGACGGATTGTCGGCAGTCGTCACAGAAATGATGCGATTCTACAGCGTGCTACAGGCGCTACAGTTCGATCTGCCTCCCCCTGGCGGTTACTGCTCCTCCATTCGCCGACGATGACGAGGACGACGAAGTTACTCCAGCATTTGCGTCTCTTCTGTACATATCTCTGTTTTGTTTCTGTGCGTCTCGTTCTTTAGAAGCGCGGGCGCGAGGCGCTTTTCAACGTTGTGCAAATAGGACCTGGAGTCGCATCAATGCTCTACAGACGTTCATGCACACAGACTCCACGCGATGCCAACGCAATAACGCACGCAGTGAAGATGATGCAAGCGCATTGTGGGTGGCGGCAGGCGACGCAGCCACCCAACGTCGGAAAGCGAAGAAAATAGCGAGCAGCGCAACAATGGCCCGTCCTCTCCCCCTCCCCCTCCCCCCCTCCCCTCCCCCCTCCACCCTCCCCACCCCCTAAAGCACCAAGAGAGCCAAAGAACTTTCCTTACATACATATAGCCCCGTAAAACCCGAGGTCTAGCCGAGCGAGCATATCTGGGATGACTGGTTACAGAAAGCTTGTCGGCTGGGACTCCGTTCCCGCAGTTTTGGAGTATGTCTGATGCTCGCAGCAAACACAGAATCCCGCTCCGTAGCTTATAGTTACGGTACAGACGATTCTCGGCAGTTCCGCCACGCACGCAGACGAGATAGCGCGGGTGGCAGTATAACGCGTTTATACGGAATGACAGTAAGAATAAACCTTTGGTTCTGCTGACAAATACGGGGCACGCGCGAATGCACGGCTAACTCTATCCAACCGTAATATGCAGTTCGTGAAGATAGAACGCCTTATAAATATTAAAGTGCAAACATTGTGCCAGGCGTTTTTGTCACATCAAACAGAATCGTGTGTACTATCTGCTTTAAAAATGTATAATCCGAACGCAATGTTTCTTTTTGTCTGTTGGAAACAACTGGACACGCGCGAACAGATCCTGTCGTAGGGGAATTCTGTGAGATTGAGGGACTTTTCGCAGATCAGAAGTCTTGGGAAGATCCTAGGAGAAGGGGATGCGATTCCAAAGCTAGACTGATTAATGACGTATGAAAGCTGGTTCTATGATTACGAATAAACAAACCCAGTGTGAACTGAAAAAAGAACTAGATAATGTAAGGCTAAAGTCGACAATTCGTCATTAATCATTACATTTATTTTATGATAATTTACATTTATTATTCATGTTTTATCTTTTTCTGTAAAATCTACGGGACATCTTTTCTTCTTGTCCCTCATCCACTGGAGACTACGATAATGCAAACTAATGACTTACATTTGGACAGCCTCTCTCTCTCTCTC
>NW_014589606.1:0-1545 GCF_000485595.1 Priapulus caudatus | reverse complement strand
AATCGTGTGTGTGTGTGAAGGGGGGGGGGTGAAACTATTAGGAGGCGATAGAAAGGAAGCGCGACGAGGGAGAAATGAAAAAACTGACAGGGACGTGCGTATTTTATTATTCTGGTCACGTCCAGGGAAGAAAATATCGGAGTTCGGTTCACGGTATCGCCACTGATTGTGTGACAATGCACGCTTAACTAAGAGAGACGCGCAGCCCGGGTTACGGTTGCCTGGATACCGGAGTTGCGGGAGCGAGAGGGGTGAGCGAGAAGCAGAGAGAGAGAGAGAGGATGGTGAAGAGAGAGGGGGAGAGGGGGTGGTGGAGAGAGAGAGATGGGGAGAGGGAAAGAGAGAAAGCGAGACGAGAAAATGCAGCCAGAGAGGCGCGCGCGCAAGAGAGAGAGAGACCATAGAAGCCGAGAAGAGAGAGAGATGAGAGAGAGAGATGCTGAGATAGAGAGCGAAAATTATTAATTATAGAGAGGAAGGAGAGAGACAGAGAGAGTAAGAGAAGATATGAGCGGGAGAGAGAGAAGGGGAAAGGAAAGTGAGAAAAGGAGAGCGATGAGAGGGATGCGTGTGTGGCGAGAGAGAGAGTGAGAGAGAGTATAGAGCAGGGAGAGAGAGAGAGAGGGAGAGAGAGAGAGAGAGAGAGGAGAGGGGATCGCGTGTGCGAAGAGAGAGATGACGACGAGGGCAAGAGAGAAGAGAGAAGAGAGAGAGAGAGAGAGAGGAGAGAAAGAGATGGAGAGAGAGAGAGAGAGAGAAGGCAAAGGGGGGAGAGAGCTAGCGAGAGTAAGGTGTTTTGTGAAGAGCGTGAGCTTCGAGACTGCCAACGTGGCGCGTCGGGGAACGGCTGCAGATTAACGGCACACGCACGGCTGGTCACAACGCACGCACATGTACACGCACGCACCCCACACACCACGATGTGTACACGCACAAAAGGGGGCCCAAAAAAACGCCAGCACATGTACAGCGCCAAGCGCACACAGCCAACATGTACACGCACTGCACACACCACATAGTACACGCACGCACTGCACACATGTAGCACGCACAGGCAACGCACAAATCGGTACAAGCACGTGAACACACACGATAGTACAGCGCACAGGCACGCACATGTACAGCGCGACGCACACAACACATGTAGCACCGCACGCACAGGACAAGCACATGTACAGCCAACAAGCATCGCACATGTACACGCACAACACACACGATTACAACGGCACGCACAGCCACGAGCCATGGTTACACGCACGAGGCATCGCCCACATGTACAAGCAACGACACACGCAGCATTTGACAACGCACACACAGCACGCACATGATACACCACAGACACGCACATAGTACACGCAACGGGACAGCGGCACCGCACATGCACACGGCAGCATGACACAACGCACCGCCAGCATCGCCAAGCAACGCACAGGCCGCGCACTTAATGCCTCTAGAGTCTAGATATTATCTACCTCTGCTCCCGTTGCTCTGTCTATCTCAATATTTCTCTTTATTTCTATCTCTCTCTCTCTCCACTCAACCATT
>NW_014589605.1:0-1545 GCF_000485595.1 Priapulus caudatus | reverse complement strand
GTGTGTAGTGACCTTGTGTAGTGACCTTGTGTAGTGAACTCCGGGTGTGTAGTGACCTCCCCCGTGCGTGTGTAGTGACCCTCGCGTGTGTAGTGACCTTGTGTAGCGACCCCCGCGTGTGTAGTGACCTTGTGTAGTGACCCCCGCGTGTGTAGTGACCTTGTGTAGGGTGACCCCCGCGTGTGTAGTGACCTTGTGTAGTGACCCCCGCGTGTGTAGTGACCTTGTGTAGGTGACCCCCGCGTGTGTAGTGTCCTTGTGTAGGGTGACCCCCGCGTGTGTAATGACCTTGTGTGGTGACCCCCTTGTGTGTAATGACCTTGCGTAGCGTCCCTACGCCCCGGGTGTAGCTACGTGTCATTGCTGATCCGTGCTTAGCAGCAGCAGCTGTCGCTGACCGCAGGGCTAGATCATCATCAGCCCCTCCCCCTCCTCCTCCACCTCCCCTTTCCCACCCCCCCTCCCTCCCCCTCTCCCTCCTCATCATCATCCCGGGGGATGTCTGCAGCAGTTTCCCATCTTCCTAATTGCTCGTAAGCGAAGGCGAATTTGCTTCCGATATTGAACTGAGTGGAAACACATTTCAGGAGAAACAATTGGATCAGAGCTCGCGCGCGTGTGGCGGCCATGCTGTGTGTGTATGTGTGCGTGCGTGTGTGTGCGTGCGTGCGTGCGTGTGTGTGTGTGTCTGTATGTGTGTGTGTGTGTGCGTGTGTGTGTGTGTGTATGCGTGCGTGCGTGCCTGTGTGTGTGCGCGCGCGTGTGCGCGTGCGCGTGCGCGATTGTGTGTGTGCGTGTGTGTGTGCGCGCGCGTGTGCGCGTGCGCGTGCGCGATTGTGTGTGTGCGCGCGTGTGTGCGCGCGTGTGAGGGAGGGGAAGACACGCCACATCCGGGCTAACAGCCGCTTCACAGTCACGTGTCCATCCTCGCGGCGTCTGTCTGCCGGTCTCTTGAGAACAGCGTTAAAACCAAGATGGCGGCGACAGGTCCCATCGGCGTTCTCCTGTCTATCTAGCGAACTATAGTTTCTACTATCTCAGGGGTTCTTAACCTGTGGTCCACGAACCCCTTTTGGATCCGCGGATGGGCTTCAGGGGGGTCCGTGAATCAGCCGCATGCAAATTTGTGTGTTTATGTGCTTATGTGCATTTTTCTGGAGAGGGGTCCGCCGTAGATTTCACCAGATTCTCAAAGGGGTCCATGACTCAAAAAAGGTTGAGAACCACTGATCTATCTAATGCCTTGTAGTACCGTAATAGTATAGTATATTGCTACGTATAGTAGGGCATGGTGGATAGTCGTATGAGATATGGGTGCAGGCTATGTATATATAACGGTGGGATCCTGGGTGGTGGTGGTGGAGGGGGGGGGGGTTCTCTATTCCGTGGATTTCCCTGGGTTCTCCGTGGACGCATGTGGATAAATTTTTATATAATACACAGTGTATATGTATCTCTATCTCTCTCGCTCTCTCGCTCTCTCGCTCTCGTTCTCTCTCTTCTCTCATTCGCTCTCTCTCTCTCTCTCTCTCTCTCTCTCTCTCT
>NW_014589604.1:0-1546 GCF_000485595.1 Priapulus caudatus | reverse complement strand
GTACGATGACATCCTTAGGAACGATGGTAAATAGGGAACAAACCTGAACCGGAAGAGAGGCGGAACAGAGAGCGATGCAGAATGGGGAACAACAGGAAACCGGGAGAGGGGCGGAAAGGGGACCGATGCGAAATGGGGATCAACATGGAACCAGAAGAGGGACGGAACAAGCAGCGATGCGAAATGGGGAACAACACGGAAACAGAAGAGGGGCAGAATAGGGACCGATGCATAATAGGGATCAACACGGAACCAGGAGAGGGACGGAACAGAGACCGATGCGAAATAGGGAGCAACACAGAGAACCGGAATAGGGGGCAAAACTGGGTCCAACGGATAATGGAAACACACGCGGAACCGGGAACGGCGGGGAAAATAAAGTGACGTAAAGGCGACGGGAGGAGCAATGCAGAACCGGTAAAAAGTAGCTCAACGCAGACCACCCCGCACGTGCCTTGCCGACCCCCCCTTTCCTCCCGACGACGCCCGCGACAACCTTCCACGGGCGGCGGAGAGGTAGGGGGCGCCGCGAGCGACTCACCTGCGAGCTTGTTGACGCGTTCCGCCCTCTCCTGTTTCCACATCGCTGCCTGTTCTGCGTAGCTCCCCCTGTCTGCAATGCCAAAAATTATCGAGGGTGCTCCAAATAACATAAACCAACTTCGACAACCTAATCATTCTGTTTCTAGCTACTAAAATATGGCAAACTGACAATATACTCCCTCGATTCATGCATATCTAACGTACATTTTTCACATGCTGGAAATGTTTTTCGGTCCCTCGAAAAGTCTCCGGGTCCCATTAAAAAATACAGTTCTGGCCGTAGTCGTATGTATCGTCATCTAAGCTACACGGGCGCCATCTGCATTTCTCTTGCTCACTGTGGCGATGGCGTTTGTTTTCTTACAGAACAGTACGACGCGTTTGTGCGATTCAGCCACGATCAAATCCAGAGACGCTTTGCAGATTGTCATCCTAGCTGTGAGTTAATAATTACTATTATAATATTAATAATAATAAATAATATAATAATAATACAGTTAGACCTTGATTATCCGAACGAGACGGGTGGGGAGTATTTTGTTCGGGTATAAACTGATCTGATCGTAAATAAAAGGTATTATTCACGGTACCTTGAGATCTTGTTCGGATAACGGAGGTTTGACTGTGATCCTTAACTGAGAGTGCATTAGCACAATTAGTAATGATAGTGATAATGATAATGATTTCGAGGTGTGAGTGTGCCTTGACACGACGTTGGATTAATAATAATAATAATAATTGTAATAATAATAATAATAATAAAATGTACCCATTCTTTATAGAATCTCTTCTTTCAAGTAGAAGTTGTATAACATTCAACGAATATAATTAAAGATTATTAGTATGGCTAACGTTGCGTTTAAACGCGTTTCATCAGCCCTCACCTTTGTCTAATGGACACTTGTTTATAAAGGCAGTTAGGCCACTTCGCTTTCCTTTTAAGTGGTACTGTGTTTTATAGAGTTGAAACCACCGCTGTAGAACAGAACCTGTCTCTATGAAG
>NW_014589603.1:0-1546 GCF_000485595.1 Priapulus caudatus | reverse complement strand
GACAGGAGGCGAAACGTCAGCGGTACGTTTCATACCAGCACGGTTGAGTAACAATTAACTTGGTTATTTATATTATTCTACCAACCGAATGAACTTATTCAATGAGTCTTTATATATAGTATATTTTATATATTTATTTTCTTATCTTATATCTTATTATATTTTTTGCCGACCTTGTGAAAATATTATAAAGGCTATGTACGATTTCCCAGGAGCCGAAGAAGATTGTTACACTGGCAGCGGCAGCGGCGGTAGAAGAAGCGGTAAAGGCCATAAAAGCGACAAGGGCAGTGGCAGGAGAGGTCGTGGGAAGAGAGACGCCGACGAGGAGTCAGATGGAGAGGTGGAATGGTGGGGAAGCAAGGAGGAGTAGGCACACGATAGCGTCGTCCGGGGTGATAGACGCGGAGTGACGGCATCACCTCAACAACCACGCACGCATGCGCCCGCGTCAACCCAACGACCTATCACGACTATACACGCGCCATACCCCAAACCTTTTACCCAGTAACGACGATACGCCTACTAGGTTACCGATCCCAGTATGTGCGCGTGTTGTCCTCTGCCTTGTGTGCTATTCGTATAGTGTGTATTTACTAAAGTTAAATTGCATTTTTATACGTCACAGGTGACTGTAGACTAATTTGAATTAATCTTGATACACAATGAAAGTATCAGATAACTGGTGTTACGTACGATTTTTTCAATCAATCATTTCAGTGAGATGTGTTATAATAATTGTAGTTTCGCTTACAGAATAATAATAATAGTTCATTAATAAAAATAAACAATAATAAAAAATAATATCAATAAGAATAAATGTGTAATAAATCAGGTGCACCAAGATATTGTCTTATAACTGTCATGATGCAGAACATTTTTGATTTGTGTATTTGGTACTTTTACGAGTATCTTTATTGCAATTGGCAGGAGCCTATGTTATTTTGTGTTTAAAAATTATTGTTCAGTGTACAACTGAAAGAAAGTGGCAACCTAGTCACTTACCAAAACAAAGTTGGTGAAATATTCACCACACACTACATCAATCTGCAGAGTTGCAAGTATAGGAATCAACATTGTTGAAATAAATACTCGCACAAGTGTTTCCGTTGTGAAAAAAGGTTTAACCCATGCGTCAGCGTCAGGCCTGCTACCAATAATTTCTCAAAACCATCCAAACACTGGTTTGCAATATAAGGGTCTTAACACTGACCACACACAGCCAACATTTTGTCAAGCTAGCTGCTGACAAGACAGAGGTGTGAGTGTGTGTGTGTGTGTGTGTGTGTGTGTGTGTGTGTGTGTGTGTGTGTGTGTGTCTGCTTGTGCTGCCGTGTGCGTGAGCGTTTCGTTGCCGTGTGCGTCATGGCGTTGTGCGTGTGCGCTGTGACGTGTGCGTGTGCGTTGTGTGTGTCTGATTGCGACGCTGTGTGCCGTCGTGCCGAGCGCGCGTCCGCACGAGCCGCCCGGAGCAGTCGGGAGCCGGAGGTGTGTACGTTGTGTAGTGTGTGTCACTGTGCATGTGTGTGGGCTGAGTGTGTGCAAT
>NW_014589602.1:0-1546 GCF_000485595.1 Priapulus caudatus | reverse complement strand
CCAGCAGGCACCACCACCACCAGTAGCAGCATCACCATCAGCAAGCAGGCAGCATTAACATCAGCAGGCAGCAGGGGCAGGCACAGCAGCAACAGCAGCAACAGCAGCAACAGCAGGCGGCTACTGAACTGAAACAGACAGCTATTAGCTAAGCAAACACGTGCTTAGCGTATGCACGGGTGAGCCGCGCTCTGCACCGCGAGTGACACGACATGGACGTCAATCGACGTGCGAAGGTCGCTTGATAGCTTGGGAATGTATATGAGATTTTGTGACCTGCTACTGGTGTGTGTGGTGGGCGGGGAAAGGTGTGTGTGTGCTGTGTGGTCGTTGCTATATATGCGTGTGTGTGGGGAGGCGTGTGGTTTGGGGGAGGGTGGTGGGTGTGCGTGTGCGTGTGCGTGTGCGTGCGCATGCGGTGGTGTGCGTGTAGCGTGTTGGCGTGTGGCCGTGATGGCGCGCGCGCGCGTGTGTATGTACGTGTGCGTGTGCGTGTGGGCGTGTGCGTGTGCGGTGTGCGTGTGCGTGTGCGTGTGGCGTGCGCGGTGCGCGTGTGCGTGTACGTGTTGCGTTTGCGTATGTGTGTGCTCTGGTGGCGTGGTGTGCGGCTGTGGCCGTGGTACGGTGGTGTACATGTGGTGGGCGTATGTGGTGTGGCTTGTCTGTGTGATATATATATAGTATGTGTGTGTGTGTGTGTGTGCGCGGCGCGGCGTGCGCGGTGTGCGCGGTGTGCGCGTGGCGTGTCGTGTGTGTCACCTCCCCGTCAGCTAATAACTGCTGTGACCACGTAGCATCGACATGAGCGAGGACCGTGAATTAGGAGTGCGTGATAGCATGTCAAAGTCGATGTGGCGCTGCCGCAAGGCAGCATCAGGGCAGCAGGCTAGAGGCAGCAGGCAGGCAGGCAGCAGCGATCAGCAGCAGCAGCAAGCAGCCATCAAGCAGCAGCAACAGGCAGCAGCAGTAGGCCAGCAGCAGACAGCAAAGCAGCAGCAGCACAAGCAAGCAGCACACAGCAGCAGGCAGCAACAGCACAGTAGCATCGATGAGGAGAGGGAGGAATGGGCAGATGCGGATAGTTGACGGACGGGAGGAAAAAGGTAAATGGGAGACAGGGATAGCATCTTGGAGAGGGAGGAGAGGAAGGGGAGGAGATAAAGAGGAAAGAGTTAAATGGCAGACAAGGAAAACATCTTGGAGAGGGAGGAGAGGAAGGGGAGAGGAGGAAAGACTTAAATGGCAGACAAGGAAAACATCTTGGAAAGGGAAGACAGGAAGGGGAGAGGAGGAAAGAGTTAAATGGGAGACAAAGAGAGCATCTTTGAGAGGGAAGAGAGGAAGGAGAGAGGAGGAAAGAGTTAAATGGCAGACAAGGAAAGCATCTTGGAAAGGGAGGAGAGGTAGGAGAGAGGAGGAAAGAGTTAAATGGCAGACAAGGAGAGCATCTTTGAAAGGAAGGAGATAGGAGGAAAGAGTTAAATGGCAGACAAGGAGAACATCTTGACAGAGGCGGCAGGCGACTGATCAATGTAAGTGAAGCATA
>NW_014589600.1:0-1548 GCF_000485595.1 Priapulus caudatus | reverse complement strand
AAAGAAGAAGAAGAAGAAGAAGAAAAGAAGAAGAAGAACAAAGAACGAAGAACGAAGAACGAAGAACGAAGAACGAAGAACGAAGAACGAAGAACGAAGAACGAAGAACGAAGAACGAAGAACGAAGAACGAAGAACGAAGAACGAAGAACGAAGAACGAAGAACGAAGAACGAAGAACGAAGAACGAAGAACGAAGAACGAAGAACGAAGAACGAAGAACGAAGAACGAAGAACGAAGAACGAAGAACGAAGAACGAAGAACGAAGAACGAAGAACGAAGAACGAAGAACGGAGAACGAAGAACGAAGAACGAAGAACGAATAACGAAGAAGAAATAAGCATGCTGAAGTATAATGGACACAAGGCTTGCGTAGTTCTGCATATAAAACCAAATACCCAACAAACATCAAAGCAATTGCTTAACACACACACACACACACACACACACACACACACACACACACACACACACACACACACACACACACACACACACACACACACACACTACTAGTACCTCAATAGACACCCGACGCCCCATTCTCGCCTGTGTATAACATCATTTCAAAAAATGTCTGTTGGGCATGCTATATCAACTTGCTTTCACAAAAAATTAATCAGTAACTAGCCCCTCGCACTTCGCCGCTTCGAGTGTGCTGTGTCGCATTTAGTGATGTATATATAGGCTTGCATATACAGTGACACAACAGTGAAAGTGTAATTAGGGGTAGTAATAATCTTGAAATGCTGCGTATATTATTTTCAGTTTTACTGACTCTGTCCCAAGTGCCTGTGCACACACACACACACACACACACACACACACACACACACACACACACACACACCACACACACACCACACACAGGCCACGCGGCCGATCTATATGCCTCTTTCCGACGCTTTGAATCGAGCCTAATTTGCGCCGCGATTCGCTAAAAAATGCTTACGCGCATTGTAAAAATGTTTAACCGCCCAGCGAATAATTGCTCTGTATATTATAAACATTGATTCGCACATTAACCAACAATACAAAGCCACATTATTCGCGGGCCGGGTGGCGAACATTTTCCATTAGCCGTAACATTTTTGAGCGATCGTGCTCGCCGCAAGAGTGCGCATGCGCCCCAAAATAAAACTCGCCGGTTCAAAACGTCGCCAATAATATGCGCAATATATATATATATATATAGATTATATATAATATATATATACAGTCAAGAAACCTCGTGGTCGATGATGTAATACTTGTGTTCCGCTACTGCCACGCCCACGCGATCACGAAGTCGAATTGAGATAGCAATCAGATTGACTGAGAGAGCTGACTCGTGATGCTACGTTGTCGAAGGCAAAAACTAGTCTACCAATTAGTCGTTTAACATTGTTTTCAGTCTCAGACTCAGTCTTTTTCTCATAGACCGTTGACAGAAATATGCTATATATATATGTATATATATATGGTAACAAGTTATGCGGTTTATTCAGGCGCAGTTGGTAGAGAAATAAAACAAGCGGGCGGAGTGGGAACTTCCGGTCTACGAGAAAAG
>NW_014589599.1:0-1549 GCF_000485595.1 Priapulus caudatus | reverse complement strand
TCTCCCCCTCTCTTCTTCCCCTCCCCCTCTCCCTCTCCCCCTCTCTTCTTCCCCCTGCCCCCTCTCCCCTCTCCCCCTCTCCCCCTCTCACCGTATATCCACGCGATGGCCATCGTCTCGCAGAACACGACGAAGATGAGCGTGATGCCGGAGGCTGAGAACGCGTCGAACAGTTGGAAGAGGTACATGCCTCCGTCCGTGAGCATTGGCATTGCGCACAGCATATAGATCACGCACGTGCAGAACACGAACAGCTTACGATTCGGAATCAGCTGCTTGGGAAACATGTCGATGATGGCCGATATGACGCCTGCGTATAGATATAAAAACACTGCAGGGGTAAACAATAAATACACAACAAATACATAACAATAACAATCACAATTGTAGATAACACCAGGGGTAAATGATGACAAATGAATACACAATAAATACAAAATGAATACATAATTGTCATCATCCCCTCCTCCCTGATAACACTGGGGAGATTAATAATGAGAAATAAATACATAATAAATACATAACAATAACAATAATTATTGTAAACACAATTGTAGATAACACCGGTGGTGAATGATGAGAAATGAATACTCAATAAATACATAATTATCATTATCAGAAATACCATGGGGCTGGTCCTACCAGCGATCAATCGATCATGTTTGTATTGCGTAGTGCGACTGTACGAACCTTGCACCATACAGTATTCGCTATCCAATCCTATCAGGCCGAACATTACCAAAAAAAGAGCGGCCCAGATTTGTGGCATCGGTAGTTGTGATACGACCTCTGGGTAGACAATGAACACCAGTCCTGGACCTGTGCGAATAGGATGATCAGTTAATTACTTGATGGCATTTACCGTGCTTACTAGAGAAGCTTCTGCAGTTCTTCTCTCCCATGCATTCTACAATGAATATAAATATCGATCTTCAATGTTGGGCAACCAATAGCAAAGCAACGGATAACAAATTACAGTCGCACCATGCTGTTTATAGCAAGTCACTACAATGATGAATATCACACGTACGCACACTCGCGAACGCACACACTCGCGAACGCACACACTTATATGCGCACGCACGCGCGTGTGTATGCACGCACACGTTGCGCGCCCACACGTACGCACGCACTCACACACTTTTCTATGTACGAACTATATACATATACACATGTGCGCACCGCACACTCGCGCTCACACACGCTTACACTCATACACGAACACACGCACGCGCGCACACACTCATACACGAACACACGCACGCACACACACAATCATAAATGCATGCACGCTTACACTCACACACACACACGCACTCACACGCGCACGCATGCACGCACGCACACACACGCACGCACGCACGCACGCACGCGCGCGCACACACTGATCTCTATCCTGCTTACCTGACGTGACGACATCGCTGACGTCTTTGCCCTGGGACTCGGCCATGAAGCCGAGGATCGCAAACGTACAGAATCCGGCGTAGATGCTCGTGCCGCTGTTGATGAAGCCGACAATGATCGTATCCTGAACACGCCAGGTGGCGCG
>NW_014589598.1:0-1549 GCF_000485595.1 Priapulus caudatus | reverse complement strand
AGGGACCACCATCCGGTGAAAGGCTCCGTTCGATGAATGCCTCCACCGTCCAACGCGATTTGGCTGACCCTAAATTAGAATTACGCTCCCGTGCACGTTGCTACAAACGCGCTGTGGGGGGCGGGTTGGCGTCCTGTGAACGTGCGGACTGGCTGAGCATCTATGAGTGAATCGGGTGAGGGAGCCGCGTGGTCTGCTGTCACGAGAAGGAGTCCGATCGACTGTCGGTCCTCTCAGAACTCGCGACACCGTAGTCGTCTGCGAGTCTGTTGTTACGTCATCGCTATAATCGCCGCAAATTCCGCGTCGCCACCGATATCCCACCTCTGGCCCACGTCCGGCATCCACGTCGGCATCCACGTCGGCACCCGTCAGATCCAGCCTCGGCACCGAGTCGCATCTACGTCCAGCACCGCGGTCTCAGCACGCACGTCGGCATCCACGTCGGCACACGAGTCTGGCATCCAGTCGCACCACGGTCTAGCATCCACGTCGGCATCACGTCGGCATCCACGTCGCCCACGTCGGCCATCACGTAGCCACGCACGTCGGATCCACGGTCGGCATCCACTGTCGGCATCCACGTCCGGCACCACGTCTGCACCCACGTCGCATCCACGATCGGCATCCACGTCGCGCCACCCACTCGGCACCACGGTCGCGCATCCACGTCAGCACGCACGGTCGGCACCAATCGTCGGCACGCCGATCACAGCAGACGCGCGGCACCCACGATCGGCCACGTCCGTGCGCAGCGGATAGGTCAACAAGCTAAACAAGCTAACAAGGTTGGCGGCGCCCGCAAACGCTGGACTTATGAATGCTACAACTCGAGAAGCACAGTTTAGCATCCCGTAGACAAAGCACGAAAGCTAACGAAGGTTTAGAGAGTTCAGCGGCAAAAACTGCGTAGTACATCATGCACGAGAAGGGAGTCACGGCGCGCGCGGTATCTATACACGTCAACGAATGCTAAAGCCAGGCGTCTGGGACTACAAAACAGAGGTATCAAGCAAATACGGCCAACGGCGTCTTCCCTCTCTATCTCTCTCTCTCTCCTCTCTCTCTCTCTCTCTCTCTCTCTCTCTCTCTCTCTCCTCCTCTCTCTCTCTTCTCTCTCTCTCTCCTCCTCTCTCTCTCTCTCCTCCTTCTCTCTCTCCCTCCCCTTCCCTTCTCTCTCTCGCGCTCTCTCTCTCTCCCTCCTCTCTCTCTCTCTCTCTCTCCCCCCTCTCTCTTTCTCTCTCGTAAAGAGACCATTCGCGATTGTCGAAAGGGCTTACGCAAGTATCGCGCGTTGATTTCGAACAGCTAACAAGCTTACGAGCAGTACGGTTCACGCGACGGCCGCGGGTGTGAGCGTATTTGACGAGCGCCACTTAAACACACAATTCCCCCGTGATTTCGTTTTGCCGAGAGAAGACTGTCTGCAAAGCTGACAGAAATGCTATTAGCAAGAGACGGCGGGCGCGTACGGGGACCATTAGAGACAACCGTGCCATTAAAATAAAGCGCCGCATATATATATATATATATATATATATATATATTA
>NW_014589597.1:0-1550 GCF_000485595.1 Priapulus caudatus | reverse complement strand
CCAGCACCAACAGCTTCAGCACCTTTACTGAAAATTTCTTGTGCTTGCTCCTTTTCCTGAGCAGTACCCAAAAAATAATTGTAGCCTAAAAGACCAATAACCAAGAAAAATGCGGTTGTGATAAGTAATCGAATCATTGAAATTGCACTCTATATAATGTTTATAAAAAATTCTGTATTAGTTTTTGTAAACTCCAACAAGGTTATTTGTTCTAGGTTGATTTAATTGCACAGATTAATAAAAGAATTCTCGTACTCATTTGGACTTACATAATCCAATGTTGAGTGCATCCTAGTTCCGTTATAGTAACGGATGTATTTATTTACGTCATTGATTATTGCGTCGCGTGTCAAATGAATGACATTGGCTAACCATTCGTATTTCAAGCTCCCGAAGAATCGCTCAACAACAGCATTGTCATAACAGTTGCCTTTGCCACTCATTGAACTTTGCATTCCATATTTAGCCAACTGTTTACGATAAGCGTGACTTGTATATTGCGCACCACGATCGCTATGGTGAAGCAAGCCTCGAGGAGGCTTGCGTAAGGCATGTGCATGTTTCAAAGCACGCGTTATTAATTGGGTAGTCATACGTTTACTCATCGCCCAACCAACGATTCTACGAGAATATAAATCCATAACAATAGCCAAGTAAACCCAGCCTTGGCGTGTTGGTAAGTAAGTGATATCGGTGCTCCACTTTTGATTCGGCTCGGTTGGGCTAAAGTCCTGGTTCAATAAGTTAGCTGATATCGCGTTATTGTGATTACTATTAGTTGTACATTTGTAAGCGCGACGCTGGCTACAAACCAAGTTCAGCTTACGCATGATTGTTTTGGTGCGTGTTTCGCCAATAGTAAAGCCTGCTTTGTTCAAGCCACGACATAATTTAACGTAGCCTATGCCGCTACGCGTTTCGTTGAATAGACGCTTTACTTCACGGTAAAGTGATAACTCTTGTGCGCTAATAAGTTTGACTGGCCTGCGCCGCCAATGATAATAACTGCCAGTACTCACGCGTAACGCTGAACACAAATCCACCACTGAATAGTTTAACGCCCACTGTGCGATTGCTTTGAATTTTACTTCATTTCTTTCGCAAAGTAGGCGCTGGCCTTTTTTAATATCTCCTTCTCAATACGGAGTTTTTTGACTTCTTTACGGAGTCTCAGCAATTCTTCTCTATCTTCACCTGTTAAGCGTTCGCCACTCGATTCCTCTGCAATTCGTTGCTTCCAGTCATATATTTGATTCGCCCGTACTCCAACAGCATCAGCTGCTTCCAGTACGGTGTAGCCTTGATCTGTGACTAAGGCGACTGTTTCTTCTTTAAATTGCTTCGTATAAGTTTTATTTTTACGTTTTGATGATGTCATTTGAACCTCGATAAGTGATTAAATTATCCCTTATCAATCTGTTCAATTCCATCAACCTAGAACAGAATAAACAAGTCAGATATTCACCAGAGGTTCGGGAACGAGCAGTCCGCCTGGTGTATGAAAACCAAGGGGATTATAGTTCACAGTGGTCAGCGATGGTATCGATAGC
>NW_014589596.1:0-1550 GCF_000485595.1 Priapulus caudatus | reverse complement strand
CACACACACACACACACACACACACACACACGCACACACTTTATCTCTCTATCTCTCGCATGCAATGCAACGTTAAGATCTCCCGTTCCTCATTCTTCGTTACTGTGTTCCTAATCATTAACATCAGCAGTAATCCTTTATGATGTTATCAGAAGTAGATAATAAGGAATTCCCTATTATCGACTTTTGATGTTATATGCATCCGCGCAACATAAAACCCCCGTTGCAGAATACCGGCCAAAATTACTCGCGCGCCGCCTATCGGAGGAACTAACAAACTCCAGAGAAAGACGCATGAAACATAGATGGGCCCGCTCGCTGTGAAGCCGCGCCGCGTGGCACCGCAGCGCATGCGGCTGGTGAAAGTCTACGGAGGCATGTGCGAAACATGTCAGTGACACTAGGGAGGGGACACGGTCCCCTAGCTACCAGCGACTCTCCCTCCGCACCTCCCCTGCGCGCGCTCACGCGCTCAGCCGTATACTCACGCTGCTGGTGACCCCACGCACGCACCCAGCCGTGCACAGACGTCCGATAACACGCTTTATATATGCATCCTATTGATAGAGACGTAAAGCAGTAGCGATAATAGCAATAGTAGTAGCAGCAGCAGCAGCAGCAATAGTAGTAACAACAGCATAGTAGCAGCAGCAGCAGCAATAGTAGTAACAACAGCATAGTAGCAGCAGCAGCAGCAATAGTAGTAACAACAGTATAGCAGCAATAGTAGTAACAACAGGCTGCTACTATGCTGTTGTTACTACTATTGCTGCTGCTTTATAGCAGCAATTGTAGTAACAACAGTATAGCAGCAAAAGCAGCAATAGCGGTAGTGGCAATAGTAGTGGCAACAGCAGCAGCAATAGCAACAAAAACAACAACAACCGCAGCAGCAGCAACAACAACAACAACAGAAGCAGCAGCAGCAGCAGCAACAACAACAAAAACAACAACAACAGCAGCAGCAGCAGCAGAAGCAACAGCAGCACAAGCACCACCGCCCAGTTTATCAGTAATAGCAGCAGCAACCATACCACAGCTTCGACGCGATGAAGTGCTATCAATAGAATCGACACAACACACGCGTATCGACGACGGAATTGCGAGCGGGTATTGAAACACGTTTATAGCGAGGTTCAGGGTTGAGCCAGGGTGCGACAACACTCTACGTGTAACGTAAAACTCTACGTGTAACACTACGTGTAACACTCTACGCGTAACGTAGAGTGCAAATGAAGCCCCCCTTTGTGAAGCCAGAGTGTGGGGGTCGACAATGAGAGAAGAACATGATGGATGTTTTAATTAGCCTAATGAACAGACTCGCTGCATTTCGCCTGTGCACATTTCAATAACTAACAGAGAGACAGAAAACGAAAGAGAAAGATAGAGAGCGGAGAGAGAGAGAGTAAGAGAGAGAGAGAGAGAGAGAGAGAGAGAGAGAGACGCGCGCGACGAAGAGAGAGAGAGAGAGAGAGAGAGAGAGAGAGAGAGAGAGAGAGAGAGAGAGAGAGAGAGAGAGAGAGAGAGAGAGAGAGAGAGAGAGAGAGAGA
>NW_014589595.1:0-1550 GCF_000485595.1 Priapulus caudatus | reverse complement strand
GTGCGTGCGTGCGTGTGTGCGTGCGTGTGCGTGTGTGTGTGTGTGTGTGCGCGTGTGCGTGTGTGCGTGTGTGCGTGAGCGTGTGTGCGTGCGTGCGGTAACCTTCCTACGTGGATTGTAGGTCGCGCTATACTTCTCTTATTAGTCAGTAGGAGTCGTAGCGTTGACCTAGTAGTCAAGAGTTCCCCGTCATCGCATAACAATACAACAATACATGACTCAATACAAGTGCTCAACATACATAGATATAGATATATATACATGTATATATATAGGTATATATAGGTATATATATATATATACTTATATGTATAGGTATGTATATATATACTTATTGTTCCGGGGCAGGCCCGCGGGTGTTGACGTTCTATTGTTCGTTAGAACGTTCCATTGTTCTTGCATTGTTCGCCGTCGTGTCACTTCGCGGGTTTCAACATGCGCAGACAAGAAGTCGTTACGTCACCGCTATCGGGCCGCACGACAATCGATGACGTAACGGGATCTGGCGCGCGCGCGGGGTGTTGATTTACCTGGTGATTTACGCTGCGTGTGATGTGCTGCGGTGTGTGTGTGTGTGTGTGTGTGTGTGTGTGCGTGCGTGCGTGCGTGCGTGTGTGTTGTGTGATGTGTTGTGTGTGTGTGTGTGTGTGCTGGTGTGTGTGTGGCATCGCGCGCACCTTGCCACGCGCCTCCTGTCATTCATGAGTTATTGCGCCCACCGTGAGGACATTTTGGTGAATGGGGATTTAATGATCATTTGGCATGATGCTGATTGTGGAATCGGCGCCATGTCTGGGCCACAGCGACTATAGGGACGTTAATGTAGACACAGTTGTCAACGCCAATGTCATCAGATATATTTATATATTTATATCTATATATAACTGATTATTCAATCGGCGGACACAGACATGCACCCGAACGCACACACAATCGCGCGCGCGCGAGCGCACACACACACACACACACACACACACACACACACACACACACACACACACACACACACCACACACACACCAACCAAAAAAAAGACAAAAAAGACTCCCAGGTGCTTGCATAAAAATCGGCGCGTACATTTCAAGCGCCTATATAGATAACTCCAGGAGTTAATAATGACAAATCATCATCATCATCAACATCCTCCGTTCTCACAGCTTGACCCCACCGTCATCCGCCGTCACAGCTTGACCTCTTCCTCTTGCGTGCGACATTCATCATATCGTCTTTCTAAGCGAGGGTCAATCTTACTCTAATTTCCTGTTCGATGAGCGTACACGAGGGGGGGGGAGACTGGGGCATCAGCAGACCACGATCATACACAGTGAGCGGAGGGAGGGGGGATAGGCAGGGATGGATGGATGCCTCCCGCAGAGCCCGTAACACCTGCAGGCAACGTAGCGCCGACGTTTAGTGGCTGTTAGGTGCCATCAGGACTGCGGCGCGGCGCTGCGTCCGCCTTTGTGCGCCAGGGCGGACGATGGCGTCGGCACTTGCGTGCGCCACGCCAGCAGCAGCGGTTGTTGATTGAGACGCTACGGTGTCTTCCC
>NW_014589594.1:0-1550 GCF_000485595.1 Priapulus caudatus | reverse complement strand
GTTCCGTACCACACACACACACACACACACACACACATATAAATATATATATTTATTACGAATTCCCCGTGTAATAGTTAGGTGATATTCGGTATACACTGTCGGCCTGCGCGCTACCTGCACGTATCCCGTGGTGGTGGTGGTTGTGGGTTAGAATGGCAATGACAGATGGTACGTCTGACATACAGGCAGGATGCGGACTTACCCCCGCGTCGTGAGCGACTGAGCTTGCTGATACACACCGACTCGGCTGTAGATGTGTTTTATCCGCCGTGCCCCCTCCCCCGTCACTCCTTCCCGCCGCTGTGCCCCCTCCTCCGTCCCTCCCTTCCGCCGCCGTTCGTGCCCCTCCGCCCCGCTGAACTCTCTCTCTCTTCTTCTCTCTCTTTCTCTCGTACGTCGCTCTCTCACTTTCGCTCTATCTATCTCTCTCTCTCGTCATCCTCTCTCTCTCTAGCCTTATCTCTCCCTTCTCTCTCTCCTCTCTCTCTCTCTCTCTCTCTCTCTCATCTTCTCATCTCTCTCTCGCTCTCTCTCTCTCTCTCTCTCTCCTACCCATCTCTCTCCTCGCTCTCTCTCTCTCTCCCTGCTTCTCCCCTTCTCTCTCTCTACTTCATAATTGGCCAGCCAGATCCTCCGGGGAGAAGTGTTTCCTTTTAGCAGGCAAGAAAGGCGACGCGGAGGATCGCTCGTCGGTAGTGCCTGTATTATTGACAATTGGCGAGGCTGCCGGCGGAGGTGCTTTGGCCCCGCAGCGTAGCAACTAGTGACGGGCGACTGTCGCTGTAAACACACGGGACCCGTGACACGCACGCCAACGAGACAAAAAGGCGTCGGGTTGTCCCCGTCTGTGCACACGATATATAATATATACTATTATTATTATATTATATATTATGAGTATGAAGAGAGAGGAGAGGAGAGAGATGAGAGAGAGAGGAGAGGAGTCGGTGAGGAGAGAGAGAGAAAGAAGGGTATATGAGAGAGAAGGGAGGGAGGGGACGTGATTTGTTGTGTGTGCAGGTGCGTGCGTCGGTGCGGGGCTGTGTTGTGTGTGCGTCTGTGTGGTGCGTGCTGTACGTGTGTGGTGCTGTGGCCGTCATGTGTGTGCATGCGATGCGTGCGTGCGTGCGTGCGGGGTATGTGTGTCGTTGCGTGGCATGCGTGCGTGCGTTGTGTGTGTGTTGTGTGTGTGCGTGCATGCGTGCCGTGGTGCTGGCGGTATGTGTGTGTGTTCGTGTGCGTGCCATGCATTTGCGGTGCGTGTGTGTGTGTGCGTGCCGTGCGTTGCGGTAGCTGCGTATGGTGTGGTGGGGTGCGTTGTGGAGTAATTACGGAATGCGTCTGTTCATGATGTCGCTAAAACCATGGTCGGTTTCGTAAGTGTCGGTGTCTGAGTGACGTTTCAATTTTGCTGATTTTTTTTTTCCCTGCTGCTTTCAATTAACGGATTGAAATCAAGTAGTAGGATTTTAAACCCCTTTTGCCTCCCTCCCTTTTCGCTCGCGTCGTGTATGAGTTAGTATTTCTTGTCGATACTGAGACGTTGC
>NW_014589593.1:0-1551 GCF_000485595.1 Priapulus caudatus | reverse complement strand
TGTATGGACTTGTTTGGCTAGATGTTGCGCGGTTTTATGGCTGGCAATGCCTTTCAGTTGCTGTAAATCGCGCCCTGCTTTCACCACTTTGCCACTTTCATCCATGACCTCAAAACGCATTAATAAATGCTCTTCAAAGCTGATTTTTTTGAGTAACTGAGGATCAATTTCATTGCCAGTCATACGATGTAATTGCTGTGCGACGGCGAGAATAAAAGGCGTATCGCTGATTTGCAACGCTTCCATACATGCTTTCGCGTACTCAGGTGCGGGGACAAATTGTTTGCGCACTTGCTTGGGAAGATTACGGATAAATTGAATGATTTTTTCTGCGATCAAACCCGGTACAAGGTATTCAAAACGAGCGGATTTTAATTGCCCTAGTGCTGTCATCGGTACACGCACCGTCACACCATCATCTTTTGTTCCAGGTTCAAAGTGATAACGCAGTGGCAATTGCATACTTTGCACATTGATATGGTCGGGATATTGCTCACTATCTACATGAGAATCATCCCGCCGCATAAGAAATTCACGCGTCAGAAATAGCGCTTCTGGATTATTTCTTTCCTTATTTTTACGCCACTTCTCAAACGACTTACCACTGTAGATATGCTGTGGTAATTGCTGTTCGTAGAAATTATATAGTGTGTCCTCATCCACCAAAATGTCGCGACGGCGTGATTTTGCCTCTAAATTTTCAATATCCTCGATCAGTTGTAAATTGTGCTGAAAGAACGGTGCTCTGCATTGATATTCACCGTACACCAAGGCATGCCGTATAAAGATTTCGCGAGACACAACAGGGTCGATTGGCCCATAGTTGATGCGACGTTGAGCTGTTATAGTGATACCGTACAAGGAGGTACGTTCACTCGCGGCAACTTGCGCTGCTCGTTTCTCCCAACGTGGCTCGCTGTAGTGATGACGTAGTAGATGTTTGCCCAAAGATTCAACCCATAGCGGTTGAATAGCTGCCACCGTGCGCGCATAAAGCCGTGAAGTTTCAACCAGTTCTGCCGCCATGACCCATTTAGGTGGTTTTTTATTCAAGCTGGAGCCGGGGAAAATATGAAACTTGCGGGAATTTGCACCCAGATACTCACGCTTTTCTTCTTGAAAGCCGATATGTCCTAATAAGCCGGTGAGTAAGCTGCGATGTATCGCATCATGATTAGCTTCCTGATTGCCGTCTTGTAACTTGGCATCCTGCAAACTGAGGCGCAATTGCTTGTGGGTATCATGCCATTCGCGCATCCGCATATAGGAAAGAAATTCTTTTTTGCACAATTTGCGCAGATTGTTTTGCGATAATTCGGCTTTTTTCTGATGATAATAATCCCATAGTTTCAAATAACTGATGAAATCAGATTTTTCATCTTTAAATCGACTGTGTTTCTCATCGGAAGCTTGCTGTTTATCCATCGGGCGTTCACGGGGGTCTTGAATCGCCAGAGCGCTAACGATGATTAATACATCACGTAGCACATTTTCATCACTGGCAGCGAGCAACATGCGCGCTAAACGCGGATCAATAGGTAGATGGGCTAG
>NW_014589592.1:0-1551 GCF_000485595.1 Priapulus caudatus | reverse complement strand
CGTCCGACGACCTTCCCCTCCCCGCCCACGCCCCTCCCCCGCCTCACCACGTCGAGACCTCCCCCTCCCCCCGGTGCGTGACACACCCGCCGACAACCCCGTCGCCGTCGTCGACCGCTCACCATCGTTCCCACGGCGATCTTCTCGGGCGAGAGGTCGTGCGAGGTCGCGGCGTTGAAGCAGTCGACGTCGGGGCCGTGCGGCGTCATGACGCTGTGCAGCGAGGCGCCACCTGGCGAGAACGCGTCGGACTTCGCCTCGTAGCCGCCGACGATCAGACCCATCATCTCACTCATGCAGTTTCCTGCGGAGGAGCAGGAGGAGAAGGAAGAGGAGGAGGAAAAGGAGGAGAAAGAGGAGGAAGAGGAGGAAGAGAAAGAAGAGGAGGCGCGACCCGCGCCCTTAATACCCGGTCTAATAACATATATATTACATAGATACTCTAACTCTATACCTTGTATGTATCTTTTATACTTACTATAATATATATATAATACATAGATATGTTTCGTATGGACCATTATTATGACTATCTTTAAAATATCCTGCGTCACATGGTCACTATAGTAGTTGTGGTTAATGTCCACACAACACCTTTTCATCTAAACCCATAGGTTGAGTGGTTAGGGCTTGTGTAGGATCTATCAATCATTATCATTTGAATGATTATCAAATGTGGGAACACTTTCCTAATTGGCCCCGCGTGTCCAGCTGTTAGCCTATACATTCTGAATTAATGCCTCTCTCTCTATTTTTTCTACTTCTCCACACTACCTCTTCTCCATCTTGTGTGTAGCCCGCGGAATGTCTCTCGTCTCCATCGTCTGCTCTGTCTTTTCTCTCTCTCTCTTCTACTCTTCCTCTCTCTCTCTCTCTCTCTCTCTCGCTCTCTCTCTGCTCTCTTCGCTCGCGTGTTCTCTCTCTCTCTTCCTTCTCTCTCTTCATCTCTCTCTCTCTCTCTCAGCTCCTCTCGCTGTCTCTCTCTCTTTCTCTCTCTCTGCTCTCTCTCTCTCTCTCTCTCTCTCTCTCATCTCTTCCTTCCCTCTCTCTCTTCCCCTTCTCTCTCTGCGTACTTCTCACGGCTCTCCTCCCTCTGTCTCCCCTTCCCTATGCTTCTTCTCCCGGCTTCCCTCCTCTCTCCTTCTCTCTCTCTCATGCTCCTTCCCCCTCTCTCTCTCTCCTCCTTCTCCTCTCTCCATCTCTTTCTCCCCCCCCCCTCTCTCTCTCTCTCTCTCCTCCTTCCCTCTCTTCCTTCGCCCCTCTCTCTCTCTCTACCCGCGTTTCTTCTTCCCTCCCGTTCTCTTCTCCTCCTTCCTCCTCCTGGCTCTTCCTGCTCCTCCTCTTCCCTCCTCCCTCCTCTTCTCCCCCTCTCCTCCTCTCCTCTCCCTCTTTTCCTCCTTCCATCGCCTTCCTCTTTTCTCTCCTCCTCCTGCTCCTGCTCCTCCTGCCTCCTCTGCCTCCTTATCCCCCTCGTCCTCCTTCTCCTCTTTCTCCTCCTTTTCCTCTTTCTCCTCCTCCTCCTGCGTCCTCCTCTCCTGCCTCTTTCCTCCT
>NW_014589591.1:0-1552 GCF_000485595.1 Priapulus caudatus | reverse complement strand
AAAGCAGATGAAAAAAGAGATATCTGCTGGGACTGCCATTATCTAAATATATCATCACTTGTCGCCGGAGCTAGGTGTATCCAAGTGTTTAGCATTCTCATCAAAATCTATATCATCATTAGCGGCATGATCAGCTTTGTGATCAACAGGGAGCAAAGCATTAATTGTTCCTAATACAAGAGGTGTAATGGTCAAGTATTTTTAGAAGGTTTTTAAGCCGTTTTTTTCATTTTTTGAGATCGCTGATGTGGTGTTTCATAATCAAGCGATGAATGTAATCTTTTGTAGTTGTAATAGCGTATATAACTCTCAACCGTCGTGACAACAGATGAATGGTTTATGAAGCTTAAATAGTTGAGTCGTTCTGTTTTCAAGCTCCTAAAGAACCGCTCCATAACCGCATTATCCCAGCAGTTTCCTCGTCGGCTCATGCTTTGTGTTATCTTTAAGTCTTTCAGATAATCAACAAATTTATGAGCTGAGTACTGTACGCCTTGGTCTGAATGAAATTGAAGTGTCCTTGTCTCAGGCTGCTGTTTTTCAACGGCATTATGTAAGGCTGCCTTTGCTAATGCTGCATCAGGTGACTGAGATAATGCCCAACCAACAATCTCGCGAGAAGCAAGGTCTAGTACACAGGCTAAGTAACTCCAACCCGCATGGGTTTTGATGTACGTAATATCACCCACCCAATGTGTTTGTAGTGTGTCAGGGTTAAACTGACGTTTTAGTAAGTTCTCCGCAATGTGGTGCGTTTCACCTTTATCATAACGCGGTCTTTTCTTCGGCCTAATGGCAACGACATTGGCTTGTTTCATTAGGCTTGCTGTTTTATGCACCCCAATGGATATACCTTTGTTATTCAACTCTTTTTTCATTCTGCGTTTACCATAGGCGTGACGATGCTCAATAGCGATTTCTTTCATTTTATTGATCATAAACTGTTCTGAGTCATTAACTTCTTTGTTCAAATGATAGTAGTGTGTGCTGACACTGAGCTGAAAGATCTCGCAAAGTTCATTGGTTTTGTATTGTGGCTCGGCCTTCTTCACTTCAGCAATCAACTCAGACTGCTGTTGTCTCGTGCGAAGAAGGCGGCTGCTTTTTTTAATATGTCGTTATCCCTTTTAGCGCGCCACAACTGCTTTTCGAGTGCCTGAATTCTCTGCTGGTCTGATGTAAAGGCTCGTTTACCTTCAGGGGTTTTACCATCAAGCTCTTCAAGGTACTGCTTTTTCCAGCGCGTCACTGCTGATGCCCCTGCACCAGAAATTTCCATCACCTGTTTATTGCTGTAACCTTCATTCACCATGAGTTTGGCATAATCTAATCGTTGTTCTGGTGTAAAACTTACTTTAGGTTTTCGCGTACTTTTTTCAGTCATTTTTCTATCCTATTTTTTGAGTATTATAGGCTTTAATTCCTTCTAGGTTTATTAGATCATTACAATCTACTCAAGTAGGAAGGAACTTGAAGAGAGGGAAGCGCAGCTGGAAGCGCAAGAACAAGAAATAGCTAAAAACAAAGCTAAGGCGCAGCTGGAAGCGCAAGA
>NW_014589590.1:0-1552 GCF_000485595.1 Priapulus caudatus | reverse complement strand
CCGAATCTAATACCCCGCGAATCTCGTGCGTGCGCCCGAATACAGAGTTTACGTTAAGACATCTTCCTCTGATTCACAGGTGGCGACACTAGTACTGCTCGCAGTGACCTCTGCCATGCCGGCAGACGACGCCAGGATCCACGGTGCGAGAGCGAAGCGACAGCTCCGCAACCTGTTCTGCGCATATGCGAATAACTTCATAAGTAGTCATCATAACTGCATGTGCTCAGGCGCTGGTATGGGCAAGCGACGCAAGCGGCACCTATTCCCGAAAATCACGTGCGCGGCAGCGTGTAGATATGTGCTCTACAAATGTGAACCACCGGTAATGACAACTTTCCCGCCTACATCAGTGGGGACAGCACCGCCACCCCCGCCACCCACGACACCCCCGTGAAGTAGTCGTGCGAGAACTCGCGGGGCGACGCGCATGCGCACGCGACGCCGAGTTCGACGACCCGTGAGTTTTATCGTCGCCCGCTGCGTCGGACATCTCCTGCGCTAACTTAACCGCAAATGTTCATTTCCCGAGAGAGAGAGAGAGAGAGAGAGAGAGAAAGAGAAAGAGCGAAAAGCGCTCGCGAGTGAAACGCGTGACGGCGCTGTCGGAGTTGCGATGGCGGTGACGATGACGATGACGATGACGATAGTGACGCCGGTGATCAGACGTTAATGTATTGACGCTCTATAATTTCGTCGGTGCGGCGTTACGGCATCTTTGATATATTTTCGCATACGTGTTAGCCTAGAGTTACACGTGAGGATCATCAGTTTATATTAGCGTTGCATATGAGACGTGCTGTAACACACACTAGCCTTCCGTTTATGTTAGTGGGAGGGGGTTGGGAGGTCACTTTCTCATCTATACGAGTAGCCGGATATCGTAAAACCCGGTGATATACCGTCTCGCCGATTGATTTTCTGTAATCATGTTCTTATATATAAACTATGTGGTGAAAAATAAAATAAAAAATCTTTTGAACTTTGAACTTTGTATTGCACACTTATGTCTTGGCACACAGAGAAAAACAAATTCTTCTTATAAAGAAATGTTAACGAATTAAAATGTTGAATCTCTACTTCTTCGGTCTCTTGGACTTTGAACATCAATATTCAGAAAGTTATGAGGTTAATACACGTAAGAACAGTGAAGACCAAGCACGAAGGACTCTAACTGCTTCTAAATAATTATACTAATTAAAGGGATACTAAACCCTATATTATAACAGTAGGCATAAGTGCATAAATAATTGTATATACCTATACAAATTTCTATAATCGTGCAATCACATTTGTCATAAAACAACAGAGTTATTTATTGTGAACACTTTATTTTTGGGCGCTGACATGACACCCCGGGATTGTGCTGCCACCCTGACAAAGTTGCCGAAGTTGCGATTTTTTCCGATTTATTTTACACGTTACAGTCAGACCGAGGGCTAATCACAAAAGTGCAAATATATTTATACATAGGCCTAACTACTAGTTAACCGAACGATTCTTATTTTATGACAAATTCGTTTCTATTATAACTAAATCTATAAGTTGTTTA
>NW_014589589.1:0-1553 GCF_000485595.1 Priapulus caudatus | reverse complement strand
AGGTGAGAGAGAGAGACGGAGGCAGAGAGAAAGAGAGAGCGGCTCAGAGCGAAGGAAGCGACGAGAGAAGGAGGGCGGGGAGGCAGAGAGAACGAAGAGGGAGTGAGTGCAAGTTAGGCAGAGAGTAATGAGAAATTAGACAGAGCTTGCTCTAATGCACGAAGCTTGAGCAGTAATGGCAGTACTGACGTGAGATGCCATCTATATAGCTACTTATCATAATATATGCTCGTGACGTCACTGTGCTCGTCACGTAACTACATTACGATACAGACGTTAGGAAGCTGCTCTATACGCCTGTCAATCATCTCCCCCCCCCCACCACACACACTCTCATCCCAATTCTTCTCTCTCTGTTCTCTGTCTCTCTCTCGCTCTCTCTCACTCTCTCTTCTCTGCTCTCTCTCTCTCTTCTCTCTCTCCTCTCTCACACGTTTCTCTGACGCAGGCACCGCAACCCTCACGCACACACCACACACGCGCGCGCACACACACATCACACACACCACACACACACACAACACACACTCACAAACACAACCACACACACACACACACACCACACTCTCTCTCATCTCTCTCTCTCTCCTCTTCTCTCTCTTGTCTCTGACGCAGGCACGCACACACTTACACACAATGCGCGCGGAGCACACACACACACACACACACACAACACACACACACATCCACACACTCACATCACACACACACTCTCTCTCATCTCTCTCTCTCTCTCTGTTCTCTCTCTCTCTCTTGAGTCAGGCAACGCACACATCTCACACACACACACACCACACACCACACACCACACAACACAACACACACAACACCACACACACACACACACATACACATACATACACACATCACTATACATTACACACATACACACACACACCACACACCACATCACACACACCCCTCACACACACACACCACACATCACACACACATCACACTACACACACACACATCACACACACATACACACTACACACACACCACACACACCACACACACACACCCAGCCACCCACCATTCATCACTACCACTAATATAACTAACTTAATCCTACTCTCCTCTCTTTCTCTCTTATTCCATATATCACATCTTTCTCTCATCTCTTATCTCTTACACATCTCTCTCTCTCTCTGCTCTCTCTCTTTACTATATACTCTCTCGCTCTTGCTTTACTCTACACCTCTACTATCCTCATTATCTCACTCATCGCTCTCTACTCTCTCGCTCTACTCTCATTTACTCTCCTCTAATCCATTTCTAAATAAACATCTACATCTATTCTCTCAGTACTTAATTCTCTTAGTCTTACTCTACACCGTCTTCAACCTCGTAGCCGTCGACACACCACGCACGTACACTCCACGCACACTCTCTCTCTCCGCCTCTAATTTCCTCCCTAGGTACTTTATAGAAGATATAGTAGTGATTCCTTCTCACTCTACTCATACGCCACTATCTACTTTAATACGTTATCCACTTACATATTCTGATCCACTCTATCAAACCACTGCAGCAGCTACATAACTATATCT
>NW_014589588.1:0-1554 GCF_000485595.1 Priapulus caudatus | reverse complement strand
ACTAATACACAACTATAATACACACTAATACACAACTATAATACACACTAATACACAACTATAATACACACTAATACACAACTATAATACACACTAATACACAACTATAATACACAACTATAATACACACTAATACACAACTATAATACACACTAATACACAACTATAATACACAACTATAATACACACTAATACACACTAATACACAACTATAATACACAACTATAATACACACTAATACACAACTATAATACACACTAATACACAACTATAATACACACTAATACACAACTATAAGACACACTAATACACAACTATAATACACACTAATACACAACTATAAGACACACTAATAGCCAAACAACTATAAGACACACTAATAGCTAAACAAATATAATACACACTAATAGCTAAACAACTATAATACACACTAATAGCTAAACAACTATAAGACACACTAATAGCTAAACAAATATAATACACACTAATAGCTAAACAACTATAATACACACTAATAGCTAAACAACGATAATATACACAAATAGCTAAACAACTATGATACACACTAATAGCTAAACAACTATAAGACACACTAATAGCTAAACAACTATAATACACACTAATAGCTAAACAACTATAATACACACTAATAGCTAAACAACTATAATACACACTAATAGTAATAGCTAAACAACTATAAGACACAAATACACACTAATAGCTAAACAACTATAATTACACACTAATAGCTAAACAACTATAATACACACTAATAGCTAAACAACTATAATACACACTAATAGCTAAACAACTATAATACACACTAATAGCTAAACAACTATAATACACACTAATAGCTAAACAACTATAATACACACTAATAGTAATAGCTAAACAACTATAAGACACACTAATAGCTAAACAACTATAATACACACTAATAGTAATAGCTAAACAACTATAATACACGCTAATAGCTAAACAACTATAATACACACTAATAGCTAAACAACTATAAGACACACTAATAGCTAAACAACTATAATACACACTAATAGCTAAACAACTATAATACACACTAATAGCTAAACAACTATAATACACAGTGACACTAATAGCTAAACAACTATAATACACACTAATAGCTTAACAACTATAATACACAGTGACACTAATAGCTAAACAACTATAATACACACTAATAGCTTAACAACTATAATACACAGTGATACTAATAGCTTAACAACTATAATACCCACTAATAGTTAAACAACTATGATACACACTATTAGCTAAACAACTATAATACACACTAATAGCTAAACAACTATAATACACACTAATAGTTAAACAACTATGATACACACTAATAGCTAAACAACTATAATACCCACTAATAGCTGAACAACTATAATACACGCTAATAGCTAAACAACTATGATACACGCTATTAGCTAAACAACTATAATACACATTAATAGTAATAGCTAAACAACTATAAGCCACACTAATAGCTAAACAACTATAATACACACTAATAGTTAAACAACTATA
>NW_014589587.1:0-1554 GCF_000485595.1 Priapulus caudatus | reverse complement strand
TCGTGTTTGCGTCGGTGTTCGTGTTTGCGTCGGTGTTCGTGTTTGTGTCGGTGTTCGTGTTTGCGTCGGTGTTCGTGTTTGTGTCGTTGTTTGCATATGCGTTTGTATTACGTTCAGGTCATACTGCTTGATTAAATCCGGCAATTCTACAAAATGAAACGCGTGCTCAAATAATTTTACGGCAGACATACATAATTGTCTCGTGGCAGACAACAACGGTGAGGTTGGGTGGACGGGTAGATTGTGTTTATACGCTCGGTTGCCTTGGTTACTCTTCGCTTTTGCTTTCCAATTCATGTTCGAGCTTCACGTTTGGTTGTTCGTGTTCTTGCCGTCCGGTGTTATACCGACCTGTCGTGTTAGTGTCGCGTGTTTGTGTTTGCGTCAGGTGTATCGTGTTTTGCGTCGGTGTTCGTGTTATGCGTCGGAGCTTGGCGTCGTTTGCGTCGCGTGTTCAGTGGTTTGTGTCGGTGTTTGTGTTTCGCGTCGGTGTTCGTGTTTGATGGGCGCGGTGTTCGTGTTGCTGCGTCGGCGCCATGTTCTGTGTTATGCTGTCGGATGTTCGTGTTTGGCCGTCCGGTGTTCGTGTTTGTGTCGGGTGTTTGTGGTTTTGCGTCGGCTGTTTTGTGTTTGCGTCGGGTTCGTGTTTTGCGTCGGTGTTTGTGAATTTGCGTCGAGGTGTTCGTGTATGCGTCGGGTTACGGTGTTTTGCGTCGGCGGACTAATCTGTGCCGTAAGGTGTGTTTTGTATTGTGTCAGTGTTTATTAACTGTGATTATGAGGAGGAGCATCTTTGGTGTTTGCATCTCGCGCGTTCATTGTGTACGGTGTGCCATTTACGACCGCGTCGGGATGTTATCGGCCTCCAATAATAGCGCCCGAGAGTAGAGAAAATTAGACTTCGTGTTTGCTGTTTGTCGTCGCGCTGTGCGTGTTTGGGAATACTGTTTTGTTCATTTATTTCCCGAGTTTTGATTATTGAAAGTTCCTACAGTGCCGTCGCGTACGCAATGTGTATGCTTCGATGTTATGCGCGGTGTTGTGTTTGCGGCAGCGGCATTCGTGTTATCGCGTCGGGGGGTGTCTGGTCGAGACTCACGTTTCGTTCTCCCCCTTTTCGTCAGTGTGTTCGTGTCCCCGCGCAGTAGGAGTGTTCGAGATGTTGATAGAAGGCATGAGGATAGAGAGAGGGACGAGACGAAGAGGAGACTACTTGTTGAGAGTGTGTTTGGCTGAGTACGCGCTTGGAGATGGACCAGGGATCGACAGGGAGACAGCAGACGAGACAGGAAGAGAGACAGAGAGACACAGAGACGGACCCGTGTTCTGCGCGACAGGGGTGTTCCGTGTTACTGCGTGCGGGATCGCTTACAGACAGACACCGAAGAGAGCCAGCTTCGCTGTTGCGATGCACAGGCGGTGTGGCAGCGAGAAGGCGTGTCTATGTGGTTTGCGTCGTGTGTTGATGCGTATTTGCGTCTACGGTGCAGGAGAAGAAAGATGAGGAGAGACTGTTGAGTTGCGATGCGGAGGAACGCACGCGTACGGCGGGCC